>NC_090735.1:119739393-119886893 GCF_036898095.1 Palaemon carinicauda | reverse complement strand
CCAACATTTCTTGATGCTGCTACACTTTAATTATAGATATTTTACCACCTATTTATAATCTTTATTTATAATAACATCTTTAGTAAAAGCTCTTCAATATCACTTTCAGGAGTAAATGCGTTTATGATCGACGATGAAACGTAAAATAAACTTTTTCCTTTTAAGGAGGCGTTTTTTTAGGAAAAAAAAAAAACACGAAACAAAATTGCTCATATTTCATTTATTTTGATTTTCTAAGGATAAATAAAAAACATTAATTATAACATTATTATTATATAGTACCTGGTAAGATATCTTTTGCCGCAAAAGTTAACCTATAGACAGATGTTAAAATTGGTTAGCGAGTTCGTTATGATCGGCGATGGAACGTACTAAACAGAGTAATGGGTTTGGTTGTAGTGACATGTTTGGCAGTAGCATGATATAAAATAGTCTTTATTTAATTTAATTTTTGGTTTCAAAAGTACTATATAAAAGAATTTCAAACAATTTAGATGAAATGGAGCACAACGCACTACTACTGGATGATAGCGGTAGTCTTGCACACGAAAGCAACAAAGGTGTTCCCATGACGATGCTGTTCTGTTGATTTTTTTTTTTTTGGAAACTTTTCAATATTTCAAATGGAACTGTTGATTTTGATGGTTTTTAATTCAAAGTTTAATGAATAAGGATTTTTCACCATAATCACAACGTAAGTATAAAAATTAATTAGTACAAATATGGAATATTATACATATAGGTGTTGGACAGTTAGGCTAGCCTAGCGACAAGTTCACACAACAAATGGGCAAACCTTAACATTTTTCATCCAAAACTAGTCTTAAAATGTTTGAACAGAAATCTTTCTCTCACATTCTCCCCCCCCCCCCCCCCTTCTCAGACATCGGGGAACCATCCCCCCCCAATACAATTAAGAAAACAATAGATTTCCTACGCTTCGCGGTGCTTGACTCGCAGATTTAGAATGCTCCTCGCAGATAGAGGAAATTTAATTTTTAAAAACTATCGATCGCATAATTGAGGAATCGCGTAATTAGAACACGTGTAATTCGGGACCCTACTGTATATATATATATATATATATATATATATATATATATATATATATATATATATATATACATATATATATATATATATATATATATATATATATATATATATATATATATATATATATATATATATATATATATATATATATACATATATATATATACACATATATATTCACACTTATATACACATGTATATACACACACACACACATATATATATATATATATATATATATATATATATATATATATATATATATATATATATATATATATATATATATATACACACTTATATACTGTATATACATATATGAATGGTCATGTTAAAGTGACTACAAAACTAAGTTTCCATACTTGAATGTATTATTAGTCACTTTTGTTAGAATCGATATTTGAAGGGGAACTGGTTGCTTTTCTGGTTTACATGTCCTTCACAAAATTCTTGTTTCGTTACTGTATTGATAATTGTTTGTGTTTACAGCTCTTATTCAAGTATGACAGCAGTTAGATTAGCTGGCAGTGGTGCTGAAGAAAACCGGAACACATCCTATCCATTCCGCGCTGGCTTTGCTCAGCCCTCTGGTGTTACTTTGGGTTCTCTCGCTGGACAGTCGATGGTATACATTGCAGATGCTGAAAGTTCGTCGATAAGAAGATTTAGTTTGACAGATGGTGCTGTCAAAGGTGTTGTTGGAGCAGCAAGAGATCCTATGGTAAAGTATTCATGTGATGAAGTCTTTATTGGTATGCAAGTTGTAAGATAAACTTAAAAATCACTCTGTAAAGCATTATTTTAAAAGGTACATCTTTAATATTTTGAGTATATTGTACATTAAAAAAAGTAGCTTAGTGAATTAATTTCAATCCAGTATTGTTTTTTGTAGGCATTTGTTGTTTTTTTATACATATGATTTGAATTTTATCATGCCTAAAAGTCTTTTCCTTGTATTCTCACCCCAGGATTTATTTGCTTATGGAGATATTGACGGCAGTGGTGTGGATGCTAAGCTCCAACATCCCTTAGGCGTTGCAGCTTTAAATGAAAATTTGTATGTTGTTGACTCGTATAATCATAAGGTAGGGTAGCACTTTGAGTGTTATTATATCATATATTTCATCCCATCAAGGAAGTCAGTACACTATTAGGAATCACGAGGAAAAATCCTTTTAAAAGTATTTAAGTACAGTATTTCATTAGTGTTTGCGTAATGGAAGACATATAATGTTGATCATTCTTTACTTTATTTTTTTTGCAGACCAGGCTGCTTTCCCTTTTTAGGGCTCTTAGGATTAGTATAGCATTATGCAGTCTGGGTAGTAATAGGGAAAATAATAAGTGATCTAATACTCAATGTGTATCAAGAACCATTTGTTCCTTAAATCTGTAATGGTTGAAATAGGCCAATCAGGTTTAAAGATAGAGAAAGTTGTCTTTTACCAATCCGTTAAGAGAAAGGATCCTGCTTTTCCATTATGTTTAGTGTAGAGTTAATCCATGAACCTTTTAACTGTTTATATTGTCACAATTTTAATTGAGTTTGGTTCCGTAACTAATACAAACCTATGCTATTTTTAGGGGTATTATTTTCAGCGAAGCTGAAAGACAAGCCATTAGACTTTTAGTGAGGGTTAACCACCCATACCACCAGTTAGTGGGGGTAGGGGATTTAGTAGCTACCCCTCTCACTCATACACCTGTGACTGTACTTCACATTACTTTTCGCTCAGGGAGAGAGATGTTTTCTCGCTATCCTCTCTAACTGACCGGCCTTTTGACTTTTTGATCTTGTTTTCTTGTTTTTAATCAATATATATGAAAACTTTTATTTGTATATGTTTTAAGCTTTCTTTACTTTGAATGTAGCTGTTTGTGTAACAGCATAATGTGGCAGGTTCTCAAGGGCGGAGAGCCTTCCCTTACGCCCTTCCTCCCTTGGACAACTGTCATCCCATAGGCGAGTGGCCTTTTGAGTGACTCTGCTGCCGCCGCAGGGGAGTTGTCATCATTTGGATACTTGTCAGTCCGGCTGTTGCTGTTGCCCTCCCCTCTACATGTTCTTGGAGGGAATCTGCATGCAGCCTTCACAGAGCTTGACTGCAGTCTTGCTCTCTCTCAATGACAATGCTGCTCACTTTACGTGGGTGGCCGACAGATATTTCCCTGGGGGAGGGGGTACACTTTTCCCCTTTCGCAGGAAAAAAACTAATTTTATTGAATATTATTAATAAAATCCAGTGAAAACAAGGGGTGCTGCGGTTCCACAGTTCCTATACATGAGCCACCACTGGTAAGGCTGGAACAAGAGAGACTTGAGTTGGTGGATGCTAAATGCCAACCTCTTCCAAGGGGTAGATCTTCTCTCTCCTCCCCCAGATTTGATTACTTTCACAGATGCATCAAAAGAACGGTGGAGGGACTCGCCTGTACAGCATGCAGCCTCCGGGCTGTAGTCCGGTTATGATTAGCAGTGCCACATAAACCTTCTGGAAATGAAAGCAGCCCTTCAGCGCTTCCTACAGCTCCTTTTAGGTCACTCTGTATTGTTGATGAGGGACAACAATGCAGTAGTGGCATACCTAAACAAACTAGGAAGTACTTTTTCACAGCAGCTTTGCCATGTAGCTGTGGAAATTATGTGATGGAGGACAAAAAAATTCTATCTCCCTGTCATCTTGGTTCATTGTAGGCAAGAACAACATTTTGGCAGACAATCTAAGCAGGAGAACTCAGTTGGTTTTGAGAGGTTTTTGAATCCCTGGATAGCCAACAAAGTCTTGACTTCAGGATTTGCCGATAATAGACCTGCTTGCGATGTAAACCAGAAGCTTTGGTGTACTGTTCACCCGTATCAGACCCACAAGCGACCTTCCAGGACGGCTTTCAACACCCCTGGGACAACCTGGATGTCTGTAACCTTTTCTGCCTAGTGAAGAGACTTCTCAACAAGATGAGGTCATCCCACAACCTATTGAAGACTCTAATAGCACCACTGTGGCAATAAGCAGTATGGTACCCAGACCTTCTACTGCTGCTGACAGAGATTCCAAGGGAGCTTCTACCCCTACACAGCCTCCTTCGGCAACCTCACGTAGAGATGTTTCACAAGATATATGCATCCCTGCAACTTCATGCCTGGTTATCCTGCATATCCTCTCACAAAGAGGATTTTTGCATGTAGTGGCAAAACAGTTGTCGGGGTACTTCAGAAGGTCTTGAATTGCTGTCTATCAGGCAAAGTGGACAATCTTTTGTGGTTAGTCTCTCCACTCAGAGCTACTATACCCCTGATCATCAAGTTTTTGTTGTACCTCCAGGAGAAAAAAAACTGCTCCGTCTCTGCGGTGAAGGCTATCGCTCAGCCTTAAGCCTAGTCTTTAGACTGTAGGGAATTGACATATCCTCCTTGATGGAATTGTCAATACTCACATGGAGTGATGAGCCTACCTGCCCTCAGTTAGATTTGCTACCTCCTTGGAATGGAGTGAAGGTACTACGATCTCTGAAGGGAGCTCCTTTTGAACTGTTGAGTCAAGCATCAGATATTGCTCGACTATCAACATGATCTTCCTTCTTGCACGCTCTTCTGCAAAGAGGATCGGTGAGTTGCATGGTCTCGCTTATGACATCGCCCATTCAAGGGGAGGGGGCCAAGTAACACACTGTTTTGACCATAAGTTTATTGCTAAGACTGAAAATCCAGCTGTAGCAGACTATAGTTTCGAGGCATTCCTGATTTTGAGTCTTCAGGAAGTAACTGATGATCCTGACCAGCTGTTACTATGCCCTGTGAGAGTGCTAAGGCACTTTCTCAAGTGTACTAAGAGAGCTCTCTGTCAAGTGGAAGCATTGACTCCGATCTTGGTCCTTACTCTGCATAACCGAGTAGAAACGTCAGACCTCATGAGATCGAGCCTGGGCACGTCCTTAGCATTTAAGAGATGCTTTTCTGTGGCGCAAGTACTCCAAGTAGGCGTGTGAAAAAGGCAAACCCTTTTCATCACCCACTACCTGCAAGATATAATCCACAGGATCCTAGATACCTTTACTCTGGGATCTGGTGGCTGTTCAACAGGTGATTTAGCTACCCTAGTTCCCTTGCAGGACTAGTAGCAGTTGGTCGAGGGCAGATGTTACAAGGTTTTAATCTGGGATTAATGGATAGAATGATTGGTCCTTTCTTCATTTCATTTCTCCCTACCTGGGGGCACAGCATTGGGAGACACTACGCAGTTGCCTTGTTACAAGTGCAGGGAAGCACTATATTACTGTAGTGTTGTGGTCAGAAATGTGTATTTTGTTATGTCCCTAATCTCTTGCGAGGGGGAGTTTGGCAATGTCTAGGTTTAATTATGAGTGTGGTTCAACTCATTCTGTATACTTACATGGTAAAGTCACAGTGCAAGTTTCTGCTCACTCACCATGGTTTGTCAGGCAGCCAGCTCTCTAGCTTTGACAGGCTGAGGGTTCGTGAGGTGTCAGGATACTATCCTCATCCTCTATAAAGCTGAGAATTGTATACAATGGCAATGTGTCCAGGCAGTTGGAATTTGACTTCCACCCACATAGAGGTGAGTCCCCATAATAAAGAACAAAGGTATGTATTTGTATCAGAACAAGTGACAAATTTGGAAGTAGTTTGGATTTTTCTTAAATTTATAAACCTGAGTTTTTACACATACTTGTCCCGCCATCACCTTCCCCAAAGAAGTCCTGCCTACAATCAAAAGTGAAGAGAGGTCACTGGGTGAGTGTTTTGAGCAGGGAGGGTGGTCTAACCCCACTAACTAACTGAGGGTTCTTTACACCTTGGGTGAAAGTTTGTATGGCTAAATCCAGCTCACACTGAAACATGTATTCATAGTTAAGAACCCAAGTTAGTAGAGTTAAGAAAAATAAAAATTATTTCCAAATTTGTCAATTTGTATATTTTATTTTAATTTGTCACACTAAGCAAAAATTTGGCAAATTCATTTGAAGGGACAGTCAACTTTTATGCTTGCCATATGGAACTGATTAGAAATTTGTGGAATGCAAAAAGCAGAAAAAAAATTAGTTTAAAGAGTGCAGGACATTTCAGTATCAAATATTTTATTTACAGATAAAATTTGTGCAACCTGAAGGGAAAACCTATAGAGTGACAACTATAGCTGGGAGTGGTATACCAGGGAATTCTGAGGGTATTGGGGAAAGTGCTCAGGTAAGTTGGAACATTTTATTTTTAGATAAAGGTTTTTAAATAATGTAATGATAATTGGATCTTATTGTAAATATAAATGCACGAGCAGGAGAACTTATGAGGAAAAAAGAAGGGTTTAAATTTGAAGAGATAGGAGGATTAGGGTAACCAGGCAAAATTTGTCTGCATGAATTATTCATTATTCCTATGTAAATACAAACTTCTAGAGTCATTTATATGGGGTTGCTATTAATCATGTTTTCTATGACTGGTCAATAAAAAATTTGGTTTGATTACACCATGGTTTGTGCTTGGTAAATGCATTGCATGCGGAAGGAGCAAGCTTGCTCATAGTGTGTCTATACAACACTGCTAGTTGAAAAATGAAGAGGTTGTTCTCTCACTTACTCTCTGTGATCAAGCCTTTTGCTTTCTTCTTGTTTACCCTTTTAGTGTTTAGCTCTCTTGACTTGTGTTTCATTTTCAATATACGGCCATTTGAGTGACTATTCATTAACTGTGAGTTGTGGTTGTGAGTGAGTGCTTATGCCCAGTAAATCTCAGTACAGAGTATTTACATTTTTTCCTAGGATGGGATTGCGAATATTGTGGCGTCCTTATGAGCTGGGCAGACAGACACACAACCTGTGTCCTTCTTGCTTAGATAAAATGTTTTAGAGAATCTCCATGTAGATACTGTATGGAGTGATCTACTCTATGGGAGAGATTCATCTCTTGACACAGGAAACATAACAAGTTCGCTACGTTGCTGAGTTTCCTCTCAATGGTAGTTAGAGAAATCTCATTCGATGCGGCGAGAACCTCCCTTCACTTTTTTTATATTTATCAGAACAGTGAAAGCATCTCCTCATTCCTGGAGGGACCTTAGAGTTGAGCCTGTCATTTCCCCCTTTATCAAGGCAGCCTTATTGGGAGGTCATGATTACCAGTCTCCAGATCATGTCATTGAGAAAAGCCTGCCTTGTACCCCTAGGGGTACGAGGCAGAAACCGGCTCTAAAGAGAGCCCGGAATGAATCAAAAGATTTGTCATCTCTTTACTAGGAGGGTGGTCAGACCGCTTCAGCTGCTCCCCCCCCCCCCCCAAGAGTTAATAGTGCTTTCATGCTCAAAGCAGATCTCTCCTTCCAAGCCTAATAATGCTGTGAAGTTAAGTGTAACTATTGCTGCCCTACGAAGAATTTCTTCGGAAAATACAGTTAGGCTGAATGTTCAGATTAACAAATATGAATGCACCGTTGTATCTAAACAGGATGACGTCACTGTCGTTGCATGATGATGTAATCATGAGCACCAACCTTGCTGTGCATGAAGAATTTTCTTCACACGCAAGACAAGCTTACAACTAAAATTCTTCACGCCCAAGACTCATTCCAGGGCATTCCCTGCAAGGACAGGTCATATGCTAGTTTTACTTCTTTGAGAAATTTTCCTTGCAATGCATCAAGGTTAAGACATCCTCCCTAAGAAATATGGATGGTGGCCAAAATTATGTTCTGACGGACATGATTGACGTGCATCGAATGATCGTCTGTTCAGGGGGTTCCCCTTTACGTTTCCTGAAAGGTGAAGATAGGAAAGAATCATCTCTTTTCTATTAGGGTGTTCGAACTGCTTTGGCTGTGTCCCCCCATCAGAGTTGACAGTACCTTCTTACTCAAAATTGGCTTTTCCTTCCAAGCTTATTAATACTGGAAAGTTAAGTGTTAACTATTCCTGCTATTCCAAGAAATTCTTCTAAGAATTCTGTAAGGCTGAACGTTCAGACTCCTTAATCTGAGTGTGCCAATGTATCCAGACATGTTGATGTCTAAGCGTGATGGCATCGCTGAATGTGCCACAATCATGATACGTTAGAGTATTCCTCTGCATCATGATGATGCTAAGAATGTAACTAACATCCATCTGATGTTATAGGACGTAATAATCCATCTCCTCAGAAATATAGAGTTCTGCCAGTTTTATAAACTCTTGGCCAGGAACCAACAAGACAGAACTTCACCTACGTAAATAAGAACCCTGTGACGGGCCAAGAGTAGGTTGTGACTCAGTTGCTTTCATCTCGCCTTTGAGTCACAACCTACTCTTGGCCCGTCGCAGGGTTCTTATTTATGTAGGTGAAGTTCTAACTTGTTGGTTCATAGCCAAGAGTTTATAAAACTGACAGAAAAGCAGACAGGTTGATGCAAGTTGCTGTCAATGTGAGGGGAGAGTGAAGATACAAAGGATAATATATACAAAAAAGAGAAATGTCGTTACTACTGTATGTATGATCGTGTGACACACGGGTGGTACACCTTCCTGCCGTTTTATAATGTGACGGGCCAAGAGTAGGTTGTGACTCAAAGGTGAGATGAAAGCAACTGAGTCACAGCCTACTCTTGGCCTATCACAAAGGTCACAAAATACAATATGCTATTTCTTGTCCAACCAACAACCAGTTCTGTTAACAGTTAACAATGAGAAAAGCAGACAGGTTGATGCAAGTTGCTGTCAGTGCGAGGGGAGAGTGAAGATACAAAGGATAATATTTACCAAAAAGAGAAATGCCGTTAATAAGTACGATCGCGTGACACACGGGTGGCACAACCCTTTTGTCTTATGCTAGAGACAAACCCATTAATCATCCAGATGGATTCTGTTCTTACATTCTGTCTGACGATCATGATTATCAGGATAAGTTTTCTTCAGAACACTTCATTTTCAAGAAAGTAGATAAGAGGTACGGAAAATTTCTCCCCTTCCTGAATATAACTCCGCCATCGGGGGTAGAAGAACAGATTGTCAGACATAGGCCTCGCCATAAGCGTTCAAAATGCCAGAGTATTGAGAACTCCGTCACCTCGTAAAACAAATTCCAAGAGAGACTTTAATTCCACGGTTTGTCAATCAAGATATAGAAATGAACGCTTTTACAATGAGAGCAAACTAGACTCCTCCTATGTTCTTTCTGCCTTTTCTTCCCGTTATTACTCAAGGTAAAGGAAGGATGTTGGAGAAAAAGTAAAGAGCGCTGTTAAGACAGAAATTTCTCACTGGGATATCATCACTGTAGATGATTCCCTAGAAAACCTTGGTGCAGGCAAGTAGAACTCTTCTGATATGGCCACCCATAAAGCCCCAGTATTGAGCTTGGAGGCCTCTCATTTTATTAGGATCATGAGCCTAATTCTTTGGATGAGCCTCCCGACGGTGCGCCATCGACGATACTTTCCTGCAGTCTTAGACCCCCAGACTTAGGTTTGATGTGGCCTTTTCCAAACCAGACGAAAGACACATTTGAGTTTAGAACTCCCAAGTTCTCGATGCTGAAAACTTGTTAAAAGTGAGTACAGTAGGACACTGAAACTTTCGGATTACTTTTGCTGTGCCAGAAAATTTTTTACGTTAACTCTGGTGCTTTTCAGAGCCCTCTTCTATTTGATCCAGATGTGGCTAACTTGGTACCTTCAATTCTGGCGGAAAGTCTCTGAACCTACCAGCCATGATATCAGGTTCGGAACTGGCAGACGTGGAGGTAGCTGCCTTGGTATCCATTCAGACCAGCTTATAGATAGACCACTGGTCTGGGGCCATTTAGAGGAACCTCAAGGATGAGACTGTACGGGAACAATTCAAGGAACTAAAGATCTGGAGCTAAAGCCATAGAGTTCCTCCTCCACCAGAACGTTTTCCTGTGGGGAAATTGTGTTCTGAAGAAGTGCGACGCTGTCTTAACGAAATGCTCTAGACAGGTGTCCCCTAGAAATGCTACAGTTCATAGGAATTCAGACCTTATCAACTCTCCTTCTCTCTTTCTGTCATTGGGCGTGACTAAGGTTAGCACCATTTTCAGCCAGCACTATGGTAATGGTCAACGTTGTCCTCCCTCACTGCCGGATTGTAAGACCAGGAGATACAAAGGAGTAAGATGAACATCTCAACTTATTATGAATAAGAAACGATCACCAGATCTGGGACATCTCACGATGAGCCCAAAGAGACCTCCGAACCGAATAAAGAGGATCACTCTTAGACCATACGCAATGAGCTTGCATGACACGTCACTTAGAATCCTAACAAACATCTTTCCTGGGAAAAGTTAATCAACTAATGAAGGCTGTCCAAGTCAAGAAGAACCCTTACTAGGCTGATTCTAGTATGTAGTTTGTTCCAAGACATTGTCACCTTGGCTAAGGACTGCTTAACAATTTTGAAAACAGTTCCTATAGCTTTCATGAAAGTTCAGATCTAGTATAGATCTTAAAGCAGGCTCTGGTCTGAGATACTAGAGTTTCCTGCCCAAAACAACTATCGACGCCCTTGTTACCAAGGCCTGTGGTGAACAGAACAGTCTCATAGGAGTAATCCCCCTCTACTATTGAGTAAGAAGGGTTTTTCATTATTTCCTAAGATTATCCTCACAATCCCAGTCAGAAGTGCTAAAGTCAAGGATCTTACTACCATTTACTCTGACTTCTTATTTTCTTCCTAAGTAAACAAGCTTACTTGTAGGGTCTCCTTACCTCAGAAACCCAACGCAGAAAATGCTATTTTTCCTGAGACAATCATAGTCTCCTTTTAGAATGAGAACCGGATCTGGGGAAATTTACTTGAACTTTTCTCGAGCTTACCCCTCAAAGTCCTGGGGTGTACAGAACGATCTAACACCAACTTTTTTGCGAGTTTGTTTCTCAAGAAGTTAGGGATGAATAGTGTGTTCTGAGATCCCTGTCCAGGGATACTAAGGATGTTCTGTGGACGCCCTCAGATCAGAAGCAAAGTTCTTCTTGAACGTGGAAACACTGTCGACTAAGGCCTAACATGAAGAAGAGTCGCCGTGAAGTGCCCCTCCGCCTCGCTATAAAATGACATCAGAAAGCTGTCACCTTGTCCCGTCTTTGGTTCAATGAACAAGCGAGACTCGGGCTAAAAAAAGATCTCGGGTTAACTCTTTCACGATATGAACAAGTAGTTATTCTGTTTCGTAGAGCTGCGCGAGTACAAATAGCTGGGAAATATTGCTCCCCCATTTGTGTTCAAGAGCTCTGGCTGCTCTGGATGAAGGTAGTCAGTGATACTTCCTTTTTCCAAGTATAAATAATATTATAAGAACCTATGCATCCTCAAGGGAATCGTCGCTAGGGACCCCCCTTCGAGCATATGATCTAGATGGGGTTGCCGCAACCCTAGCGTTCTGCTAAACCACTTAGTTGTACTCGTCTCCTAAACCACATAGTTTGCGTGCTCTTGATCACTCTGATAGTATGTATTCAGGAGCAACGTCTCTTTTTGATAGAGATAAACTATCATAAGAGCCTATTTATATTCGGGAAGCGTCGCTAGGGATCCCCTTTCGAGCATGTGATAAACGTGGATTTGCAGCAACCTCAGCGTTCCGGGAAACCACACAATAATGCAAGTCCTCAAGCTGGTGGATAGAGAGGAAACCCACCATTGGACATTTACCTTAAAGATGGCACATTCAAGTCGTGGGACATTCTCTCAATGGACATCATGGTGGAAGCACTATTATGACCTAACTGACAGTTCTCACAGGACATGTGCCAGTTCCAGCTCCAGATTTCATCACTCCGACATTCTTAACTTGAAAGATTGCTGAGGTGGTTAATGATCCTCATTGGAGTTAAGTCTGCATTGTGGTTTTCACCCCAATGCAAGAAAGTGGGCCTCATTTTCTGTAGTATTTATTGATATACTAGAAAATTGCCTTCCTGTTTATTATGTAACACTTGATGTTCATACCACTTCACCCCTGGCTAAGATTACCTTTTGGGAACTGAACGAGTAGCCTTGCCTAGTGATGAATTGGCTATTCTGTTCCCTGGCGGTTCTCTTAGATCCCTTAATATTATTATTAGCAACTGTATCAGAGAAGATTTTAACTCAAGAATCAGAATTTTGGCTTTGCCTCTTTACGAGCCAGCTACACTATCCTTCATGATTCACGTTGATCTCTTGCTATTACTTATTTGTTCCGACAGATACAAATCTTCGCTATTTATAGGGTATTACTTTCGGCAACGCTGAAAACCAGCCAAGACAATTTTAGTGAGGGATAATTACCCCATCCGCTAGTTAGCGGGAAGGGGCTTGGGTAGACTAGCTACCCCGCTCACTCACACCTGTCAGTTGAGTAACCACTTTTGCCTTGACTTTATTACTTTTCCTTTGTCTTTTGTGTGTATCGGTGTGTGTTTGGTTATTATCCCCACTATGCGGACATGTCCAGGGATTGAAGGCCGCCGCTGCGGCACCTGCATGTCGTCGTCCGTGGAGACAGACCCACACCCTTTATGCCTGGCTTGCCAGGAAACTCTGTGTTCGTGGGACAACACCTGTTCCGAGTGTAGGGAGTGGCCTGCCTCCCTGTGGGAGAGGTTTGCGAGTAAGAAGAAGTCTAAACGCGAATCTTCGCTTTCGGTGTCTTCCTCGAAATCGAAGAAATCGTGAGCTTCTGCTTCCTCTACACCCAAATCTCTGCCCGAAGCTAATCCTCGATCAGGCCCTTCCGGGGCACGGTCGAGCAGTAACGCAGGGCTTGAGACTCCAGGTCAACCCTGTGGGATAGACGAAGGTGACGGCTCCCCTAGTGAGTCAGCTCCTTCTCTTCCCCCAGGGAGCACCTGTTCTTTTCCAGACTTTGTGTCTTTATGGCCATCGCTGGGCGTCGATTGTCCCCCTACGAAGGAAGTTCTCCTCGAACTCCTCCAAAGGGGAGCAGAGAGAAGGCGGTCATATCCTTCCTCTGTGGAGGTTGATCCTCCTCTTCTGGGCACAGGCGCTGTTGCCCGTCGGTCAGGCCAAGAGTCTGGTTCTGACGCCGAGGAGTTAGCTAACCCACCAGGGGCAGTGGCAGGGCTCTCTCCAAGGCAAGCTTCTCCTTCGGGGGAACATATCTCTCGTTCGCGAGAGAAGATTGCCTCTGTGCATCGGCAATCTCCTTACGCTTTAGGTTCTCCTCCAGGGGCGAAAGAGAACCTTGTTATAAGCATAGTTCTCTTTCGGGTGAATTCTTCTCCCCTGCGGAGGAATTATCTGTAGACCTAAATCAGTCTCCCCCTCGGGCGGAGTCTGTTGAGCGTTCCTCTCCGGAGGTTCGTAGAGTGGAGGGGTGGGTAACCCCTCTCCACCCTGGACGTTCTCCTCCTCGGGCTGTGAGGAGACGTCTTTTTGAACCTGCTGGTTCTCCTCACGTTGACCCTTCGGGGTCTTGTGACGATCACCCTTCGGGCTGGCGTGATCGTGAGTCTTCAGGCTCTAGTCATGTTGATCCCGCGGATTCTCATGACAGCGGGAGTCCTTTTGGTCATCGTCGCCCTGAACCTTAGGGCTCTCGCGACTTGAAACCTTTGGGTTTCTGTTACGCTGAACCCTCGGGCTCTCGTAACGACGGTAACGTTGAACCTCCGGGTTCTCGTACCGTCAGTCACGCTGATCCTTCGGGATCTCGTGAAAGAGGAACCTCGATTCCTCGTTACGCTGACCCTTCGGGGTCTCGTAACCTGAGTTACGCTGAACCCTTGGGCTTTCATAACTCTAGTCGCGCTAACACTTCGGTGTTTCGTGACAGAGAAACTCCGGTTTCTCGTTGCGTTGCTCCTTCGAGTTCGCGCAACACAGTTCACGCTGAACTTTCGGGTTCTCGTGACCAGAGTCATTCTTATTATGACAGAGAGTTTTTAAACTCGTTGTGTTGATCGTTCGCGCTCACACAACACAAGCTATCGTAAACCTTCGGGTGAGCGTAGCAGTGAGTTCTCTCACTAACCTGAGAGCTCTCGCGCGCACGACCAAGTTGGCGCACACGACCGAATCGGCGCGCACGACCGTATCGGCGCGCAAACAAAATGGCGAACATGGCGCGCGGGTTTATCCTATGCCGCGCCATATGCGCGAACATCCTGTTGCTCGCTATGCGCGCGAACATCCTGTTGCTCGCCATGTGCACGAACAACCTAATGCGCGCGAACATCCTGTTGCTCGCCATGTGCGCGAACATCCTGTTGCTCGTCATGTGCGCGAACAACCTAATGCGCGCGAACATCCTGTTGCTCGCCATGTGCGCGAACAACCTAATGCGCGCCATGTGCACAAGCAACCTTATGCGCGCCATGTGCACAAGCAACCTTATGCGCGCCAGGTGCGCGAACAACCTCATGCGCGCCTCTCGCGAAAAAGGTGTGCGCAATCGGAAAGGCCGCTCGCACTAGCACCCTTCTGCCTACCAACAGTTCGGCGCAAGAGCGCACGACCATCTTGGCGCTCACAATCAGTCTCTCGAGCCCCTTAGGCTTCAACAGAGACAACAGTCAACTGTGCGACCGAGCCCAGACCCTATCCCTAAGGGTAGGCCTGAGCTGATCTTGCCTGCAGGGAAGCCTCCATCAGACAAGAGGGTTAGGAAACCTGGCCTGGTTCCTAAACCCAGGGAGCGGTTCTTTCCTAAGGACCTCCCCCTTAGTTCCTCAGGAGCCAGTGACCCCCGGTGGCTTAGCACCTTATTCAGTGTAATGCGCCAAGCCATGAAAGGAATCATTCCCTGCTCTCTGTCCTTAGGTGACACACCTAGGATCCCCTTATCGCCTCCTCTCTTCCCAGGGTCCTCTCCTCCCTCCGATCCTAGGAGGAGTTCGGGAGATCCCGCACAGGCGGGTTCTTCTGGCAAGGGGAGACGGTCATCCCCTCGCAAAAGACTTCTGGAGGAGATTAGGCATGAACCTCAGGATAGCCCCCTGCAGTTCAAGACACCACAGGCCAGGCCAAAAGGGAAAAGGAAAAAGATTCGTCTTTCGCCCCCCAATGAGGATAGGGTTACTTACTATGGAAACTCCTTCCGTCCTTTATCGGTCGAGATAGTGTCTAAGGAGGCACAACCTGCGACCGGATGGGACTCACCCTGTACGGCAACGGACTTACATTCCACCTGTAAGCCGACGGAGTCCTCTAGGCCCTTGGGGACAGAGGACCTCCGGCCTCGTGGGAGGGAACCTAAGGATTTGTTCACCATCCCCAAATCCTCGGCCAGGCTTCCTTCCTCACTGCCTCCCAGGCAGCCAGAAGCGAGCACCTCCTCGGCAGTCTCCCTATCCCCAGTCTATCCAGTTGACGACTTCGACCCACTCCAGGCTCCTATGGATAAGAGCTTGGACGTGGAAGGGCAGAGCGATCTCGAGGACGACGCTCTGCCAGCAGCCGCTAGCCCTAAGCTTACGGAGGATGAGAAGGAGGAGTCGGAACACGCCTTTTTGCAGGTCCTAGCCTGCATCCGTTCCATCAATGACTTTCAGATCCATCGTCAGCCCCTCTAGATGGAAAAGAAACGGTCCTTGACCAGTTCTATGGCACTCGGAAACTTCATACGACCAGTGCAGCTTTGCCCTGGTCAAAGGGGTTGAAGAGTGCCAAACAGAAGGCAGTATCCCAGGCAACTGGGTCCACCTCTTCTCTCCGCTCCAACTCGTCCTCCAAGCTCCTACCTTCTCCGTATGTGTTTCAGAGGAGGTACTACGAGATCCTCGGGGAATCTCTTCCAACGTTGCCTCTCGACCACTCTATAGAGGCACTCTCGAAGGCCACCCCCTTCGAGAAACTTACGGGACTTCGTCTCCTTTTCGGCCTCTGAAATTCTAAACCAGGAGAAGGTGGCGAAGTACGCCATGTAGGCTACTTCGTGGCTGGATTTCTGGTTAGGATCCTTAGGACAACTGATGTGGTCTAAAGACCTGTCTCGGGAGTCCTCCAGGAAGTCTTTGGAGACTTTCCTTTTGTCCGGCACTCGGGTCATCGAGTTCTTCTCTCATCGGGTAGTGAACCTTTGGGCCAACACTATCCTGAAGAGGAGAGATGCCGTCATAGGCAAGCTCTATAGACATCTCCCTCAGGCCGAAATAGCGAGTCTGAGAAATGCTCCTTTCGAGGGCAATTCTTTGTTCCATCCCGAGGATGTCGAGCGGGTGGCAGAGAGGTGGAGGGAGTCCAGTCATGACTCTCTCATCCAGAAGGTCTTAACAGCTAGACCTTACCCCTCTCAGCCACAGCGGAAAGAACAGTAGAACCCGCAGCCAAAAAGGGCTAGAGACCCAAAACAGCAGAGTAAAAAGGGTGCAAAGCAGGCCTTTCACAGCAAAAAGTCCATCCGTGGAGGAAAGGGTAAGAACGGATCTGGCCGAGGCAGGTCTCAATAAGACAGGCAATCCTCCCATTTGTCCACCTGTGGGGGGGATGCCTGCAAAGCTGCTGGCAGAGATGGCTTTACCACGGGGCGGAACCCTGGACAGTCGAGGTGATTCGTTCAGGGTATCGTATCCCGTTCACGCGCTCTCTCCCTCCACTGACTCGAGTGCCGATTCCATTGAACTCCTGTGCGAAGGGATCCGCACAGGAGTTGGCCCTCAAGGCAGAAGTCCAGTCCATATTGGAGAAGGACGCTCTCCAGGAAGTCCTCGACGGGTCCCCAGGCTTCTACAATCGACTCTTCCTTGTGAAAAAGGCGTCTGGAGGCTGGAGACCAGTCATCGACTTCTCGGCCCTGAACAGGTTTGTCAAAGAGACACCTTTCAGGATGGAGACGGCCGACACAGTCAGATAAGCGATAAAACCCCAGGACTTCATGTACACTCTAGATCTGAAGGACGCATACTTCCAGATCCCAATTCACTCGTCTTCCAGGAAGTATCTGAGATTCATGTTCAATCGGAAGCATTATCAGTTTAGGGTACTGTGTTTCAGTCTTTCCACAGCACCCCAGGTATTCAAGAGAGTATTCACCCTAGTATCATCTTGGGCTCACAGAATCGGCATCCGTCTCCTAAGATACTTGGACGACTGGCTGATTCTGGCAGACTCGGAGGCGGCCCTTCTCTGCCACCAAGACGAGCTTCTAAGGTTTTGCCAGGATCTGGGGATGGTGTTAAACCTCGTGAAGTCTCAACTGCTCCCCTCTCAAGAACTGGTATACTTAGGCATGTGATTAGACACCCTAAAGCACAAAGCATTTCCATCAGACGAAAGGATCCAGAGACTGAGGGAGATAGCACAGGTCTTCCTCAGTCGGGAAGAGCTCCCGGTGCAGTATTGGCTTCGCCTTCTCGGTCACCTCTCTTCCCTGACCCGACTGGTCCCCAACAGTCGCCTCAGGATGAAATCCCTCAAGTGGTGTCTAAAATCCCAGTGGAACCAACACTCCGATTCCTGGGATCACCTAGTCCGCATAGGGCTAGAGGAACAGTCGGACCTCAGGTGGTGGCTGGCGGAGCCGAACCTCTGCAAAGGGGTCGATCTTCTTGTCTCTCCCCCGGAATTGATTCTTTTTTCGGATGCATCAAAAGAAGGGTGGGGGCTCACGTGCTGCACCATTACATCTCTGGCCAATGGTTCGAATCAGAAAGGTACCAGCACATAAATCTCTTGGAGATGAGGGCAGCCTTTCTGGCCCTCAAAATGTTCCACCAGGTCCTGGCGGGGCACTCCGGGGTGTTGATGAGCGACAATACCACGCTAGTAGCTTATCTAAGCAAACAGGGCGGTACATTTTTGCAGCAGCTGTGCCATCTTGCAGTAGAGATACTCAAATGGGCAGAGGACAACTCGGTGACTCTCTCAGCTCGCTTCATTCCGGGCAAGCAGAATGTGCTAGCAGACAAGCTGAGCAGAGCAACTCAGATAGTTGGCACCGAGTGGTCTTTGAATCCTCTGATAGCCAACTAAGTCCTGACTTTGTGGGGTTCCCAGACTGTGGATCTGTTCGCAACGGCCCTGAATTTCAGTCTCCCGTTGTACTGCTCCCCAGTCCCGGATCCCCAAGCTCTTTAGCCAGATGCTTTCCAACAACGGTAGATAAACCTGGACGTTTACGTGTTTCCCCCGTTCTGTCTGATGAGAAAAGTCCTCAACCAGGTACGAGCAAGCAACAACTTGCAAATGACCCTCATAGCTCCGCTATGGCATCACGCAGAATGGTTCCCGGACCTTCTGCATCTCCTCACGGAGATCCTGAGGGAGCTTCCTCCACAGCACGACCTCCTAAAACAACCACATGCCAACATCTTCCACAAAGCCTTAGCTTCGCTTCGACTTCATGCCTGGAGACTATCCAGCACCTCCTCACACAGGGGCTTTTCGCAACCAGTTGCAAAAAGAATGGCTGGACACCTCAGGAGATCCACAGAGGCAGTCTACCAGGTGAAGTGGTCAGTTTTCTGTGGTTGGTGTCGTGGAAGGGGTATCTCACCCCTCGATGCCTCTGTTCCAACTATAGCGGAGTTTCTTGTATACCTTCGGGAAGAAATGCTTCTCCGGTCTCGGCAGTCAAAGGCTACCGCTCAGCCTTGAGTCTCTCCTTTAGACTGAAAGGAGTCGATATTTCCTCCTCGTTGGAACTTTCTTTGCTCATACACAGTTACGAGCTTACTTGTCCCCAGGCAGAGCTAAGACCTCCCCCTTGGAACGTGGTTTGGGTCCTCAGGGCTCTGAAGGGCTTCCCCTATGAACCACTACGCCAGGCCTCCGATCTCCACCTCATGTGGAAGACGGTGTTCCTGCTCGCTCTGGCTTCGGCCAAGAGAGTCAGCGAACTTCATGGTCTATCTGCTGATGTCTCCCACTTTAGGAGATGGGGAAAGTAATCCTCAACTACATCCCTGAGTTTGTAGCTAAGACTCAAAATACGGATGTGCCGGACTCCAGGTTCGGCCCATTTTGGATAGAGAGTTCGTTCTGTAACCGAAGATCCAGACCAACTGTTACTATGTCCAGTAAGGAGTCTGAGGTGTTACTTAAGAACAGCAAAAGCTCGCCCCCGTGTACGAGCATTTTTGTCAGCACGGGGAATGTCAAGAGGAGGGTCACGAGGAATACTATTCCTTCCTGGATAAGGAAAGTAATCGAATACGCTCTATATCCAGATCCTCCTCTGTCCAACCGACCCAGAGCTCATGATGTCAGAGGCATTGCAACGTCTCTGGCGTTCAAAAAGAATTTTTCTGTGGCACAAGTATTGCAAGCGGGCGTGTGGAAGCGTCAGACGACTTTCACAGCCCACTACCTGAAAGATGTAACCCACAGGAGCATGGAAACCTTCTCCATTGGTCCTGTGGTGGCCGCACAACAAGTGATCTAATGCCTCAGGCTCCTTGATGGACAAGTAACAGAGGGTTGAGGGCTGAGGTTACTCGGGTTAGTCCTTCTCCCCACCTGGGGAAATAGCTCCGCAAGACCGAAGCATAGCTGACCTCACCCCTCTGCAGGTAAGAATCATTTCCCTTGTGCATCTTGGGTATGAATGAATACTTTATGTCACTAATACCTCTTGAGGGAGGGTATTGGATATGACTTAGAATCCTCGAGTTCCTACGTGAAGACAAGCCACGAGTCTCTCACACAAGCTTCTGCAGGCCGCTATCAGCGAGTTACCTTGTAACTACTTTGATTTTTGCGAGGGTAGGGTTCCCTCTACTATCGATCACAGATCGAAATAGAGAGGACCCCGGGTCATGACCAAGGCCAGTTGGTAAGGACTTCCTCCCTCCTAAGAGTAAGTCACCCTAATAAATAGCGAAGGTTTGTATTTGTGTCGAAACAAATAGCAAATTTGAAAATAATTTATATTTTTCCTAACATAGAAACCTGAAGCTATTTATACAAATTGGCCCGCCACCCTGTCCCCCTAGAAGTCCAGCCAGAAAGCAAAAGTGGTTACTCAACCGACAGGTGTGAGTGAGTGGGGTAGCTAGTCTACCCCAACCCCCTCCCGCTAACTAGCGGATGGGGTAATTATCCCTCACTAAAATTGTCTTGGCTGGTTTTCAGCGTTGCCGAAAGTAATACCCTAATAAATAGCTTCAGGTTTGTATGTTAGGAAAAATACAAATTATTTCCAAATTTGTTATATTTTGACCTCATACAGGTTATAAAAGTTCCAATAATTTTGTCTTTAATAAAACCCTTTGCTGGGAATCCCTTCCCTCATTTCCTTGATTTAGTGTTCTTATGCTTGTTCAAGATACAAGTGATAGCTGTGACAGTGTCTGCAGGGGTTACCCACAGTAATGGATTCTTTCTAGAATATTTTTCTTTACTCATGACTATTTGAGTAACGCTAGTACTATTCCATGTAATTTAGTATAACGTGAGGTCTGTATTTAGGGAACTTGGAAAATCTTTTTAAATTTTATAGATTTACTGTACTGTATATACATAAGATTCAGGCACAGTATTTTTTTAGTGCATCTACAGTTGTACCCCTCTTTACCTCAGTTCAGCGTAGTACCTCAGTTCCAACTTTACATTGCTTATCCTTAAATATTAAATACAAATATTAAGTGTGTTTCACTGTTTTACACAATCTTATTTTGATCAATTCCAATAAAAAATTACAAAAGTAAAAAATTCTATCAATGAAACTAGTAAATACAGTATTGTATTATGCATAGCATAAACAGAAAATTTTATAAATACTGGATTACATATGAAGGAATATGTAAGCTACCTTTGACAACTTTGTTTACATCTTCGAAGGCAGTCAGTACTGTACTGGTTCAAGCGTGTACAGGTAACTTTATCCCGCCTGAAGAACTGTTGCGTTTGTTTAAATAGAACAATTACTGTATTAGTATAAAATATTTTGTGAATGGTTGTTTACAGTATGGTAGCTAAATGCTTAATACTGTATATAACTTTTAAGGATGAAATGAAAGTAAGGTAATATATACCGTATTTCTCGTCTCATAACTCTACAAGTGATAAGATGCACCATATTTAGCTAAGGAATTTTTGTAAAAAAAGAAATTGAGCATTTTGCAACCTATCGTAGCAGCAATTCCTAGTCAGTGATTCTACGGAGGGATTTTTCGGCTGGCACAGTAAATTTTCATGTTCTGGGTGTATTATGAAATGTAATAGGTAAATGTTGATTACCTGTACACCTGTTAATCAAATTTTATTACACATTCATGTCGATAATCACTAAACTAGTCGTAGTTGCTACCATCGTAGCAATATTTTCTATTGTTTGTTTACATGAAGCAGAGTTGCCAAATGCTCCCGATCAAATTTTGGTAGAGCAGTAAATTTCTAGTGATATTTCCCAAATTCATGAATAAACTTTCATACAAAATCAATTACGTACTGTATTGATAAATAAAGAGTTCTCTAGAAATATCACAAGTTGGAATATTTTTTCTGTCGTCTGTGTGATAGTAGGTCTTGTTAGTTCACAACTAGCTTGGTAACCCTGTTTTTTCCAGTTTCTTTTGAGCAAAAACTATTTGTATTATTTTGGAATACATGCAGCAAATCATTACCAAAATATTTCTTTATTACAAAATATCAACAAAATGTGAGAAATAGATAAATACTGCATAATCAACTGCTTTGGTGAGTCATCAGCTGACTAGCCACCAAACAAAAACAAATGTCAAATTACCTTCATTTATTAAAGAATGTGCATTCAAAATAGATTTATTTATTACATATGAATGATAATTATGTTGGCTTATTGTATATGTGTGGTGCATGTGATTGTTTGTATATCATTGCTTAAGTGTTAGAGGTTGTCAAACTCCCCTATACAACTTTTTCTTAGTGTTAAGAAGCAGGATAATTTTCAGGGCATTTTTTCAGGAAAAATGGTGCGTCTTATGACACGGGAAATACGGTATATCACACTGGTGTACATAATATTTTTTTTTAATCCTGTCTCCATCTAATGATATTTCATCTTCCATTGCATACTCCATTCTCATTATCTGTCTTTCTTCTATTTATCTGCAGCCCAACCTCATGTGATAGTTCATGCATTCTGGTAAGCATATATATTTAAAGTATACACACATAATCTACAACTTATTTTTAATTTCAGTTCAATGAACCTGGTGGTATATGTGTCTGCAAGGAAGATGGTTGCTTATATATTGCAGACACAAATAATCATTCCATTAAAGTAATGTCCTTGAAGGATAATCAAGTGACAGAGGTGAGGTATTTCCTATAATATTTTCCATAGAAAGATAATTGTTTTTCTGTTTAAAATTTTGTTTTTCTGCTGTCTTTTATTTGATTTAACACCATCATCATTGAGGCTTTAGATCAGGATTTTCCTTGATGGGTTAGATGTGTCAGGAGTTTACTCCTCTCCATCTTCTCTTTCTGAATTCCAATCTGGTTCCTTTCTCTATGATAATTTGGGCCTTCTCACTAGCAGTTGTCCTTGTACTTCCATTCTAACGGCGCTCTAAATTATTATTTATTGTCCTCTTTCATTACTGTATCGATCCCAATAATTTTAATGCTTGTTACGTACTGTACCAGTCAGTTTTTTGGCCTTGGGACATCCTTTTTCTAAGATTCTATTTTCATATGATAGAATTTAACCAATGCTTTGCTACCATAAATCTCATCATTAGATACCAGGTACTAGAATTTATTTTTCTAAGTTTCTCCATTTTGTATAAGTTTGTAATGAGATTCTCATATAGAAATGGAAATAATTTTTGCTGTATTGAAAATATTACTAGTTTTATAGTCATTTGTGTATTTAGAAACCATTGTGTAGAATTGTAATATAATTACTAAATTAGCCAGTGTACTTCATATAATTTTTTTTTGCAGTTGAATGTGAAAATGTATGACGAGAGTGACTACTCTAGCCAGGATTTGCTAATCCCAGATACTTCTATCAATGAAACTACAGTGGAGGTAACACCTGGAACTAATGTTGAAGTACTTTTGAGACTGCAGTTGGCACTACCCTCTGGCATGACCTTGAATAAAGATGCACCAAATTTATGGAAACTCTCAACAGAAGGTATGTCCTTGTCAACCTTTATTAGTCGTATATTCATTTTAATTTTGAAAGGTTGCTTTATTTTCAACCTATATTATTAAGCTTTGATTAGGTATTATATAACTAACAAAATTCTTGTTTTTTATCTTAACATCTTGTAAGTGCAGTCGAGTAACAGGCAGATATCTTGGACTCCCAAGGAACCAATAATTAATGTTTGAGGATTTTCCCAGGAAATGAGGGTTTGTCTTACTAGCAGTGTAGTGAGAAAATTTGCATTTAATAACACTTCTCCTTTAGATATAAAATGAGTTCTCTCCTTTACTCTCTTTCTGAACTCCCAATGAAGATATATCACTGTTTTTTTACAGTATTTGTTGTATTTACAGACCCATTACTTCCACATTTATGAGGCTTTTGTATCTGTTTCTCTACCTTATCGTCACATGTTGAAACCATCTCGATCATTGAGTTATCAGCCATTTTTTGATACCATCTCTCTTCAGGTTCTTCATTTTTAATTGGGCCGGCCAGCTAATGTAGTTTTTTAAGGACAGGACTTTGACATTCATACCACATACTAAGGTGACCTAAGACATTTCCAAACTGCATAGGATTTTTGCCTCTGATCTTCAGTTTTGCGACACAAAGGCGAATTATCCGGCAAATGAGTATTTTTCTAATTCTATCTCCTGCCTTTATAATTGATGATAAGATCTGCTATTACTATCCTACATAGATCTGATGTAGACCTCCAATAAAATGAATTTTTTTTTTTTTTTTTCGCTAGATAGAAATTTTCTTCATAATGGTAAAAAAATAAACCTTAAATATCGAGGAAAAAAATTTGAAAAAAAGGGCAACCTTTTGTTATTTTATAATGTTTTTTTAAGTTATATACCAAAATTCCTCCTTATAAATAAGGAGGAAGATAGAATTTGAAGGTCAATAAGTATAGTTTTGAAATACGGGCGTTCAAATTTTTTCTTTGTATTTAAACAGAGACAATATTAATAAATCGTGATTAATATGAATTTTATGTTCCTTTTTAGATATTAATAAACCAAAACAAAGTTATTTATCATAATTTGATCATAAATGAAGATCCCTTTGCTCAATATCTTGCTTCTTCAGGCGAGACTGTCGCTCCTTCATCGTCTCTCTCCTTCACTAACTCCGCTAATTTCGCCGATATTAACCACTTCTGAACTTGTATTAGAGGGAATTTTCTTCTTCCATATGTTAGCGAGATGTTGAAATTTTCTTTTCCTCTTTAAAATGATGAAATTCCTTGCATCTTTAGGCGAGATGGTTACTCCATTATTTCTCTCCTTCACTAACTCTGTTAGTTTCGCAGATATTACCCACTTCTGAACTCGTATTAGAGCGAATTTTCTTCTTCCTTATGTTACCGAGATGTTGAAATTTTCTTTTCCTCTTTAAAATGATGAAATTCCTTGCATCTTTAGGCGAGATGGTTACTCCATTATCTCTCTCCTTCTCTAACTCTGTTAGTTTCGCAGATTTTACCCACTTCTGAACTCGTATTAGAGCGAATTTTCTTCTTCCTTATGTTACCGAGATGTTGAAATTTTCTTTTCCTCTTTAAAATGATGAAATTCCTTGCATCTTTAGGCGAGATGGTTACTCCATTATCTCTCTCCTTCACTAACTCTGTTAGTTTCGCAGATATTACCCACTTCTGAACTCGTATTAGAGCGAATTTTCTTCTTCCTTATGTTAGCGAGATGTCGAAATTTTCTTTTCCTCTTTAAAATGATGAAATTCCTTGCATCTTTAGGCGAGATGGTTACTCCATTATCTCTCTCCTTCACTAACTCTGTTAGTTTCGCAGATATTACCCACTTCTGAACTCGTATTAGAGCGAATTTTCTTCTTCCTTATGTTACCGAGATGTTGAAATTTTCTTTTCCTCTTTAAAATGATGAAATTCCTTGCATCTTTAGGCGAGATGGTTACTCCATTATCTCTCTCCTTCTCTAACTCTGTTAGTTTCGCAGATATTACCCACTTCTGAACTCGTATTAGAGCGAATTTTCTTCTTCCTTATGTTACCGAGATGTTGAAATTTTCTTTTCCTCTTTAAAATGATGAAATTCCTTGCATCTTTAGGCGAGATGGTTACTCCATTATCTCTCTCCTTCTCTAACTCTGTTAGTTTCGCAGATATTACCCACTTCTGAACTCGTATTAGAGCGAATTTTCTTCTTCCTTATGTTACCGAGATGTTGAAATTTTCTTTTCCTCTTTAAAATGATGAAATTCCTTGCATCTTTAGGCGAGATGGTTACTCCATTATCTCTCTCCTTCTCTAACTCTGTTAGTTTCGAAGATATTACCCACTTCTGAACTCGTATTAGAGCGAATTTTCTTCTTCCTTATGTTACCGAGATGTTGAAATTTTCTTTTCCTCTTTAAAATGATGATATTCTTGCCAAAAATGAGAAAAACAGACTTAAAAATGAGTGAATGTCAAAGGTCCAACTCAAACACGTACTCTCTATGAGGTTTGTGGTAGGACTGAAGGGCAAAGGGTGTAATTTACCATGTAATACAGTGTCTTGTGACTCGTGGAATCTATACAGATGCCATTGTTCACAATTTCTTTTACATTAAAATGTAATAATTATAAAAATTTACGATAACAGAAGAAATACAGCATTGTTTTGTGGGGAACAATGTTTTGATTATTGAGTTAATTTTACTAATTACCTTGTAACTATGAAAGTAAGAGGAATTTTGACAAAATATTTTGTATACGCATTCTCCATCGCCATACGAAGCTTAATGAATTTTTTCAGGATTTTGTGTTTTCCTATACCCCCATATATTGGCATTCTGGCTGGCCCCCGTAAATGCTATATTTTTTCTCTACTTCAGCCATGAATAAAAAGAATTCTAAGGTCATACACAATCAAAACCTCTTACATTTTCTTTGTCAGTGCTTATGCTTCTGTACACAGAGTAGCGAAGGACTTGTGTGCACATCATAAGTCTTTTCCCTCTATGGATGGGGCATTTTTATTACCACCTCCTGCTTCACAGTCTGGTGTGTCTTCAATGTAACAGAAATGTGCCCATCTACTTACAGTAGGGCTTATTCTTTTACCATATACTCCTGTTGCACATATACTGGGCATATAAAATCTTACTCCATGTAGATATTGTAATCCATTTCACTTCCTGTGACACTATCTATTACATACAGTACTCAATCACATAGCCCTTTTCTCTCTAGTCACCATTAGGTTTGTTTTGCCTATATTAATTTTATCCTGTTCCCTCCACTCTTTCGCTTTTTAAACATTTCCACCACCTCTTCCTCAGATTTTCCTGTTGATACTAGGTTATTTGCTCCCAAAGGATTGGTCAATATTGGATATATCTTGTGTTTATGTTATGCGCACCTTTTGCCATTTCTGCTCAGAATATGTTTATTAGAAAGGACGAGACAATTCTCTGGTATTTGAAATGGATAAGATTGTGCAGATCCATGTATTCTTGACGTTTTGTTATTGGCAATGCCTCACAAAGTAGGAATGATGTTTTCATTAAGGTCAGTGTGCCTGAAGTGGGAATTTTGTCCCATTAACCTTTACCACTCAAACAATATTGCAGGTAGGTGGGATGGTACTGAAGGTTTTTCAGCAGCCCTTCAGCCCCTCCGCTGCATTGCATTTTTTATTTAATTCATTCTGTTTTGTGACTTCTAGATCAGTTTTCCAACTTTTCCATCTCGACATTTCTCCACTTTTCACTTCTCATTTTAAAAAAATTCTTATTGGAGATGTATTAGGATCTTTACCTGGATTTACCGATCTTTTTAAACTAATTTATCAATAATCATAATAATAATGATAATTTTAACAGTAGCAATTTGAAAGTTCTTTAAAGTTGGGTTCAAGCAAGGGTCTTAATTTCATGCCAGTGGTAGCTGGAAACAAATGGCTTTTTATTTTATTAAACAAAATAAACACACTAACCTGTACTCAGAGAAGCTAAACTATTTTGTACATACATACATACATATACCAAGGCACTTCCCTCAATTTTGGGGGGTAGCCGACATCAATAAATGAAACAAAACAAAAGTATTTTGTAATTTAAGGTAATAGTACAAAGTTATCCTTTCGATTGATGGAAAGCCTATTCCTCAACCTGTGAGACTGAACACAGTACTAACCCTCCCTGTCCATGATCAATGATGCATTATACATACATGTACCAAGGCACTTCCCCCAATTCTGGGGGGTAACCGACATCAAACAAATGAAACAGAAAAGGGGACCTCTCCTCTCTACGTTCCTCCCAGCCTGACAAGGGACTCAACCGAGTTCGGCTGGTACTGCTAGGGCGCCACGACCCACCATTCCCCGTTATCCACCACAGATGAAGCTTCATAACTCTGAATCTGGGCATTATAAGCACAATAAATCAAAATGGTCAAGTACATTTTTTAAAGATCAAGTAGGATTATAATATGATGCCAATTGTCTTTCTGTAGATGGCATCTTATCTTGTAAAGGTTAAGGATTTAAAGATTGTTTATTTCTAAGAAAATTGCAAAATTTTTTTCAATTTATCTATCTACCAAGGCACTTCCCTAATTTTTGGGATAGCCCAAAAAAAAAAAAAAAAAAGAACGAAAAGACTTTTTTTTTTTTCTCCTAGCTCCTCCCAGCGTGTAGAGGGATTTGGTATAATATTAGTACGTAAGAAAAAAGCGCCTCATTTATCCTTAAAAGAGATATGATCAACTGTTTGTAGACAACGGACATGATGGCATGTACGATGAACTGAATTAGTTTTGAATATGTATGGTCCTTGATTGATTTCTGCCTATGAGTCTTTGGGATGAGTAAAATAAGTTTTTATTTTATTACATAAATATCTTTACTTCCACATTTTTCTCTCTATATCTTTCATGCTTCTCTACACTGTTACTCTGCAGCCATTCTTCAAAAGCCCTCTTTTTCTCTTCCACTATTACCTTCACTCCTTCATTTCACCATTCACTGCCCTTCCTCGTGCTGCCTCCAACAAACTTCTTGCCACACACATCAGTTCCAATCCCAACAAAATTTTCTTTTACTAACTTCCACTCCTCCTATAAATTACCATTTTCTCTTACTTTCACTGCGTCATATGCCATTCTTAACCTTTCTTGATAAATACTTTTTACTCCCGGTTTTATTAGCTCTCCAACCTTTACTAGCTTCCTTTTACATCCACCTACTCTATTTCCTCCTGGGACGAGGATTGAAACTGGTAGACGAGAATGACCATGAATGGGAGGTAAATTAGTTGTTGTTTACGGAGGATACTGTACTGGTTGTAGACGCAGAAGAGAAGCTTGGCCGATTAGTGACAGAATTTGGGAGGGTGTGTGAAAGAAGGAAGTTGAGTGTTAATGTGGGTAAGAGTAAGGTCATGAGATGTACAAGAAGGGAAGGTGGTGCGAGGTTAAATGTCATGTTGAATGGAGAGTTACTTGAGGAGGTGGATCAGTTTAAGTACTTGGGGTCTGTTGTTGCAGCAAATGGTGGAGTGGAAGCAGATGTACGTCAGAGAGTGAATGAAGGATGCAAAGTGTTGGGGGCAGTTAAGGGAGTAGTAAACAATAGAGGGTTGGCCATGAATATAAAGAGAGTTCTGTATTAGAAAGTGATTGTACCAACTGTGATGTATGGATCGAAGTTGTGGGGAATGAAGGTGACGGATAGACAGAAATTGAATGTGTTTGCGATGAAGTGTCTAAGGAGTATGGCTGGTGTATCTCGAGTAGATAGGGTTAGGAACGAAGTAGTGAGGGTGAGAACGATGTAAGAAATGAGTAAGCAGCTAGAGTGGATATGAATGTGTTGAGGCAGTTTGGCCATGTTGAGAGAATGGAAAATGGCTATCTGCTGAAGGTGATGAATGCAAGAGTTGATGGGAGAAGTACAAGAGGAAGGCCAAGGTTTGGGTGGATGGATGGAGTGAAGGAAGCTCTGGGTGATAGGAGGATAGATGTGAGAGAGGCAAGAGTGTGTGCTAGAAATAGGAATGAATGGCTAGCGATTGTGACGCAGTTCTGGTAGGCCCTGCGGCTTCCTCCGGAGCCTTGGTTGACCACGGAGGTAGCAGCAGTAGGGGATTTAGCGTTGTGAAGCTTCATATGTGATGGATAACGGGGGAGGGTAGGCTGTGGCACCCTAGCAGTACCAGCCGAACTCGGTTGAGTCCCTTGTCAGACTGGGAGGAACGTACAGAGGAGAGGTCCCCTTTTTTGTTTCATTTGTTTGATGTCGGCTACCCCCCAAAATTGGGGGAAGGGCCTTGGTATATGTATGTATGTACATAAATATCCCATTCAGAATTCATATATTTTGATGACTAATTTTCTATTGAAAACTCTTATTACAGTATATCATTATCTATTTTGTAGATGCGCATATAACTGTGTCATCCATGCAAGGTGAACTTCTAGAATCAACGGACCTTCCTGTTGCTGTATGCTTCAATTCTGAGGAAAGTAGTGGAGCATTGTTGCATATATTTACTGTGATGTATGTGTGCCTTGACAGTGGTGTTTGTGTGAAGAAAAATTCTAAGCATAACATTAGATTTGTTTTGAAAGATGCCTTAAATGGTAAAACTGAAGATATGAATGTTGATGTAATTTTGAAAATTAACGATTGATAAACTTGGGGTAGTGACTAGATAAAAGAAATTGATAGTGCATATTTTTACATGAATATTTTTAACAAAATTAAAAAATTTATGTGCTTCAGTGCCTGAAGGTGACATTTTGGTTATATAATGTGAGAAATGTGAGACTGAGATTAATGAATGCTTGGTTATTTCTTAAATATATTTTTGAAATAATGTTGGATCTTTCAATAAAATATTGTACTTCATATTTACAGCAACACTCATCATTCATTTTATGCGCTTATGGTTATAATTCTTAAAGTTTACTCACTAAATTGTAGTGGACTAGAAGTTCAGGCTGCTCTTTTACAGGGGTTGTAATACTACCCAAGTGAAAAGCCTTTATTACAGATATGTTAGAATATGTTTGGGCAAAATAGAAAAATGTGGAAGGGTTTTTATGTATACTTATTAGCTTTGTTGTTTACATATTTTAAATCAGATTAGAAGCTTCCAACATTTATCATTATTTGTTGAGATGGTATGTAGTTTTCATTGAAATACTGTCTTGTCTTCATAGCGAATACTCTTTAGTATATTAGATGTGCATTGACTTTTTCTTTCACAGCTTCTGTGTTGAATATTGATGTTCAAAAAGTTTCTGATGTCTTCCTACAATTTCTCATGATTCGTCAAATCTCATGATTTCAACATAGGTCCTCTACATTAGAGAAATTTAAATACATAATGAGGTATTTAAAGAATATTTCTTTGTTTACTCTATTGTAGTATTTACTTATATTAGTGATTGTCTTCCCTATCTATTTACATTATATAGTTCAGTACAGTATTCAATCATATAATTCAATTTTTGCTTATGAAAATTTATGAGCATCTATTCTATATAAAAGATGAACTTATGCATTCTGTCAGCAGTATTAGATCTCATTCTGAATATGGGTGTCTTTTTTTGCATATTTTTGGTCACAATTTAAAGAAACTAACTTCATAGTTTAGCAGTTTATAAAATCAACTTGTATGAAAGCTGGCTTAATTTTACTGGGCTTTGGTACAGTAAATGGTTTTCTGGCATGATAACAGTAAATGATATACAGTAATGCATTTATATCTATGTATTAGTTTTGTATATATTTGTATTTATCATATCAATTACAGTTAATTTGAATTAGGACTTGCATATTAAGAAGTGCTGTGTTAAATTTCACATTTTAGTTCTGATAATTGATTGAATCTTCATTAGAATTAGGTTCTTTATTTTTACCCACATATTCACAGGATCCTTTATGTGAACCGGATACTACTATTGCATTACTGTACTGTTTTATTTTGAAAATTTATATTTTATAAAGCCCAAAATATCACTATCTTTTATAGCAACAATTAATTGAATAGGAAGGTTGTATGGGAGGGAAAAACTTGATAATGATGAATTGACTACTATATAATATATATTTATACAGTACTAGTACAGATTTGGATAGAAAAATATCCTAATGTTTAATGGCATCTGAAAAAATGTTAAGCATGAATCATTTATGATAATCATCTCTGTTTATATGAAGCTTCGCAAATAATTTTTACTCGGCAGCACAAAGCAGTTTGTGAAACTTGAACCGAGAGATCAACAAGTTTGTTATTTTAGTTTGGCTAGAGATCGTCTTCATGGAACTTCAGCTGTAAGTGAGATCACTGGTAATTTGTTATTTTAGTTTGGCTAGAGATCAGCCTCATGTCCCAAAGTTGCATTTCTAGTTGGGTGCTAACAAGGAAAATAGGGGAGTAGCATGACTAATGCAATTTATGGTATACTGTATACGGCAATATTATTTTCCATACAGTATCAACACTCATGTTAAAATAAAAAACCTAGAACACTAATCTTTGGAAAACAAGATACTGTACTATGTTTTCATATATTACTCATTAATATTTTGAATACTACATAAAGACAAAGGGTAAAATATGCATTGTCATATTTTTTGCATGCAATGCATTACATAATTTTTTTATATATATCTTAATTGCTTAGGTTTTACTGTTACCAAGTAATGGCAGAGATAGTGTAAAATTCGGTTTTAAAGTAAGTTACAAAATTTAGTATTCAAAATATCTAGGAAAGATTTGTTTAATGTTAGGGTTTTTGTAATGCAAAACACCATAAATGCAGTTTAGAATGTGTGAATGGGCTATTTGTGATGTTTTTTTTTTATTTTAAATGCTGAAATAAAAAAAAATCTATTACCAAGATATGAATGATTATATGTATTCACAGTGGACTTGAAACATATATTTGGGTTACTTTATGTGACAAGAGGTATACAGTACTGTAGCCTACATTTACGGGAAAACTGATACAGTACTGTAATGCATTATCTCAATACTTAAAAATGAGGGAATACTATGCAGCACACTCCAAATGCTGTTAAAGCAATTTCTTCACTATGTGTATGTATTTGAAATTTTTAAAATTAAAAAAAACAGAACCACTATTTTCTGTTATGGTTTTTTACTTAATTTTATAGAGCTTTCTTGCATGAAACTTTCTTTTCAAATAAATGTTTGAAAAGGTGCCACTGCAAATTTTAGGCAATACTTAGAAATACCTGTAACTTATTTGATACTTGTGTTTAGATTTTATTATGCCAGGCTTCCTGATAGCATTTCATCATGACAAGATTCTAAAGGTAAAGAAAATTGGTGTTATTTATTTCTTTACATTATTTTTTTTTTTCACTTTTGCAATTATTAATTTTATGCTAATTTATGTCAAATAAAGCTTTATTTTTAATAATCATTCTTGTTAGCTGAATTTGTAAGATTTTTCTATTATGCATAGCATTTTTCCTACTGAACCTGACAGTTCATGGTTTGTAGGTGCTAAAATTTTATGCAAACCATGTAAAGTATTGTGCAATTATCAAGGTGATGCTGAGTTGCTGATCAATGCGAGATTGTATTTATAACCTAATCGGGCTAAATGTTTAATCTGACTTTTACAAATCAAACTTATGCTGTAGTTAGGTATGAGTTCTGTAACCATGGGTATTGAAAGTATTGTTCCATTGTCTAACAATTTCTTAAGTTTGTATCTTATGATCATGAGTTTTATTTATTTTTAGAGCTCATAATGTAAAATTATCTGAAGTTTACTACTGTATTAGAATTTATAAAATTTTAAAACTGGTAAATTATTGAGTTGCAATAAACTTTTGAGAGAATTCTATTATTCTATGTTATGTGTATGCTTGTGTAACCTTGTCAGAATGGAGGATGTTTTAATTGGTTTGGTTCATGCTGTGAAAATCTTTTTCCTTGGGAGCATTACATTTTAGAAAGTTTAGGAATTATGCTAGATATTTTTGTTTCGAATATCTAACCAATATCATCATGGCCTGACTTTCGTGCACTATATCAAATTAATGAGTTAAATCACTACAAACATTTGAGCATGAATGAAAGAAGTTTCCCCAAATGAAAAAACAAAATTTCAATAATGAACTTTATTTATACAGTGGAACCTCTACATACGAATTTAATCCGTTCCAGAACCAACTTCGGATGTAGAAAATGTTCGGAAGTCGAAACGAATTTTCCCATAAGAATACATTGAAATAGGATTAATCCGTGGTTGAGCCCAAAAACCTATGATAACTTCTTAATAAACTACTACAAATAATTTTCCCATGAGAATAATGAACACTAAATTAGATAATAGACATGTAAATAAGAAGAATAGACATGTAAATAAGAAGAATTAGCAAAAAATTATAAATAAGAAACGGGTTTTTAGCGTCACTTTACCTTAGAAACTCCAGCGCAGGTGTTGTTAGTCTTGCTACGCAGAGAGGAGACAGACGGGCGGCGAGGAGGTAGAGAGGTTAACCACGATAAATGTACACTACCGTAACTTATTCTAACTTACACTAAGTGAACTTTAACATAACTTAGCTTATTTTTTTTTTTTTATAATTTATATATTTTTTTTTACTTTTTCTTTTTTTCTTTTTGATGATTAATTTTAATCACTTTCACTCTCTACACTTGAAATTGATTGAATTTTTTTCTCTTCACTCTTTGCTGTTTTCTTTGAACCACTTCCTTCCTCTTCATCACAAGTTCGCTTCGTAGTTTTTTTAAAGAAGCTATCGATAGAAAGTTGCTTGGTACAGCTTTTCAGAATGTTTCGAAAATAAGTTAGGGAAACATCATCAAACTGCGCAACTACACGACAAACCTGCAATTTCTTTGGATGGTATTTGTCGATGAAGTCGACCACGTCTTGTTATTTTCCTAACACCTCTTTTATTTGCGCGGAACTTATTGCAAGTTCACTCATACGGACGCCATGCTCATGCTTTTCAATAATTCCTTGCTTTACTTCTAAAGAAAGCATTCCCTTATTCCTTTTCTCACCACTACCACTACCACTTGCGAAACTAAGCCTTTTAGGATCCATGATTTTCGTAAAATACCATAAAAGGATGAACGTAAAAAATCACAATTAAAACACGATTAATAGCAGAACGCACAGGGCACAACCACAGAAAACCAACGAGAACAGAGGACTGACCCAAGCCACGCTAATTGAGGGTCCCTCCGAGGTTGAAGTGCTGCCTTCTATTGGCGGAAATAAAAAACACATCAGGCGCTATGAGCACCGACTACGCATACGAGTATTGTTTACTTCGGGTGTCGAAAAAAAAATTCGGGTGTAGAGTAGGAACGTGTTCGAATTGTACGTCGCGTGTCGAAAAATTCGGATACAACTGGTACGACGAAAATTGCTTACTTCGTGTGTCGAAATAAAATTCGGGAGTAGAGTCAAAAATTCGCTCGAATTTTACTTCGGATGTTGGAAAATTCGGATGTAGATACGTTCGGATGTAGAGGTTCCACTGTATATAAGTCTAACGTTCATATTGCTTTTGTCTGTAGAAGCTTGATTATGTCGATATACCCCTTAGGAATTTTAAAAACTACTGATTTTCTTTCCTTCCATTATACTAGGGAGACAGTATATATGATGTTTACAATGCTTCCAGAAGTCTAAAATTACTGCCAGGTCTTTGCTCAGACGGTATCCATAACGTTTACAACGCTTCCTGAAGTCTAAAATTACTGCCAGATCTTTGCTCAGACAGCATCTATAACGTTTACAATGCTTCCTGAAGTCTAAAATTACAGCCAGATCTTTGCTCAGACAGCATCTATAACGTTTACAACGCTTCCTGAAGTCTAAAATTACTGCCAGATCTTTGCTCAGACAGCATCTATAACGTTTACAACGCTTCCTGAAGTCTAAAATTACAGCCAGATCTTTGCTCAGGCAGCATCTATAACGTTTACAACGCTTCCTGAAGTCTAAAATTACTGCCAGATCTTTGCTCAGACAGCATCTATAACGTTTACAACGCTTCCTGAAGTCTAAAATTACTGCCAGATCTTTGCTCAGACAGCATCTATAACGTTTACAACGCTTCCTGAAGTCTAAAATTACTGCCAGATCTTTGCTCAGACAGCATCTATAACGTTTACAATGCTTCCTGAAGTCTAAAATTACTGCCAGATCTTTGCTCAGACAGCATCTATAACGTTTACAACGCTTCCTGAAGTCTAAAATTACTGCCAGATCTTTGCTCAGACAGCATCTCTTAGCGTTTACAACGCTTCCTGAAGTCTAAAATTACTGCCAGATCTTTGCTCAGACAGCATCTATAACTTTTACAACACTTCCTGAAGTCTAAAATTACTGCCAGATCTTTGCTCAGACAGCATCTATAACGTTTACAACGCTTCCTGAAATCTAAAATTACAGCCAGATCTTTGCTCAGACAGCATCTATAACATTTAAAATGCTTCCAGACGTCTGAAATTACTGCCAGATCTTTGAGACTTACCTGCATCTATGAACAGCAACATGTGGATGTAGTATTGTCATCTTCAGTCTCGGTTGAAAAAATAACCAATTTCTTATTGTCTTGACACCAGTAGTCAGTGAAGCGTCGGAGGAGGAGCAAATATATAAACTTCAGGTGGGTATAGAAATGCATTTTATTATTAAAGTTTCTTTTATTTATATGAAACTTCCCTGATCATATTACTGACTCCCATACAAAATACATATGCAATGTGGTACTCTAGGTTATTTTAAGCATAAAACCCTTTAGATATACGCTATTCCAGATTGTTTCTAAACTAAAATTTATCCTAAATTTATATTTATATAACCTCAAAACCAAATAACTAAAACTATAGTGAAAATAAAAGCAGCCCTTCTATGAGGACACTCCAAAATCAAACCATTGTTCTCTATTCTTGGGTAGTGCCATAGCCTCTGTACCATGATCTTCCACTGTCTTGGGTTAGAGTTCTCTTGCTTGAGGGTACACTTGGGCACACTATTCTATCTAATTTCTCTGCTTCTTGTTTTGTTAAAGTTTTTATAGTTTGTATAGGAAATATTTATTTTAATATTGTTACTGTTCTTAAAAGATTTTATTTTACCTTGATTCCTTTCCTCACTGGGCTATTTTCCCTGTTGGGGCCCTTGGGCTTATAGCATCCTGCTTTTCCAACTAGGGTTGTAGCTTAGCCAGTGATAATAACGATAATAATAATCTGGTGCTTCAACATTTTCAAGTTTTAGTCGGTCACTCGGGTACATTGATGAATGACAATGCAACCCTAGTGACATACATCAATGTAAAAGGAAGCACGGTATCACAGACGTTATGTCAGATAGTGGTGGTGGTGCACATGAATGAGCAATTCACAACATAGTAGTCCTCTCAGCTTGATTCATTCATGGCAAAAGAAATGTTATAGCAGCCATGTTGAGTCAAAAAAATCAAATACTTGGTCAGGATTGTCTTTACATCCCCATGTAGTGACAAAACTCCGACTTTGTGGGGTTCCTAACAAGTGGACATATTCTCTACAAGCCTATACAAAAAACTGCCAGTTTACTACTCGTCAGTGCTAGTCTTGTTAACAGCACTTGAGGACCTGTTCCTGTAGTCTGAGGACCTGTTTTAGGACCCATGGGCTGGCCTCGACTTCTATGGTTTTCCTCCCCTTATGCCTTCTCCAAAGGGTAATAAACCAACTACTTTCTTCCAAAGACTTTAAACAGAATGGTACTTTGACCTAATGCATCTACAGTACAGTATTAGTAAAGGCTCTGAGAGAGCTTTCCCAGTAATATAACCTGCTCTGTCAGCCCCACTTGCTGAGGTTCCATAAGTCAGTGGATTCCATATCACTTCATGGGTGGAGGTTATCCAGCAACTCTTCCTAGAGAGAGGCTTTTCGAGCGATACAGCACAGACATGCCTTTTTGGGCATCATGCTATACCTCCAAGGAGATATAAAATTTTTTATTTCTCTCATCTTATTTCCATCTGACCATTCACCTTCAGCACTGGTGGTTGGTTGGGGGTAAATTTCCTTGCTATCTTTTTTGCTTTCCTCCATCCAGAAGATGGTAGTGTTCTACTGTTGACTGAGCAAACAAAAGATATCAAAGACGGGCAGCTAGCTGCTTTCATGGCATGACGGAACTGTGCTCAACATATTTTGTATATCATTAAATTCTCTGTACGGCATCTATGCAATTTAGTTTAAAGATTTTCTTTTGGCTTTGTGCACGGCAGTTAGTTCTGAAGACTTCCTGGGGACTAGTCACTGTTTGAATAACCCTGTGGTTTTGGGAATCAAAGTGACTCCTGCTGTATGAAGAGTTCCATTCAGTAAGCCTATTGCATCATCAACATTTTCAAACTTCTCCTTTCAGAACCTCTATTCCCCTAGCAGCAGATTTTTTAGTTTATCTACGAAAGGAAAGATGCCTCTTGTTATCAGTGGTAAAAGGGTATTGTTTGGCCCAGAGCCAGGTACTGAGGCTGAGAGGAGTAGATATTTCCTTGTCGTGGAAATTGTCTACTGTATATTTGTCAGGAGTATGGAGCAGACCTGTCCTCCATGTGATATTCAACTTTCAGCTTGGGATATAAATAAGGTATTAAAGTCTAAGAGAGCTCCTTTCAAACCATTGAGGCAAGCCTCAGATAGGGACCTTGACCAGAAAACTTTGTTTCTACATGGCCTGGCTTCAACAAAGCAGATAGGGGAGTTACATGAACTCTTGTATTTTTTCTCTCATTCTGAACACTGGAGGCAGGTCTATTTATTGTTTGTTCCTGACTTTGCAGCAGAAATCAAAATCTTTCTATCCAGGATTCCATATTTTCGTCTTATAAAGTATCTTCACTTAGGGATATAACCGATGATCCAGAAGAGTTACTTTTGTTTTCTGTAAGAGTGCTAAGGTGCTGCCTCAAAGAATACTAGATTGCCCTACCCAGGTTGTGGAACTTGTTTGTAAGTGCTGACAGAGTGAAAAAGTAGGCCATCAAGAATACAATCTCATTTTGGATGTGGGAGACGATTAATAGACCTTACACCCTAGATCCCCAGGAATATCAGAAAAAATTAAGGTGTGAGCCCATGAGAGTAGAGGAGTTGGTGCTACTCTTGACTTTTAGACGCTGGAGAATGGAAGCGTCAGACCACTTTCACTACATTATTTGTGGGAATGCACTTACTGGTCATTAAACATATTTTCTTTTGGTTTCTCTCAGGTCTGTGATTGCTGCTCAACAAGTCCCGAGTGACCCCAGCTCCTTTACAGGACCAAAAGTATCACTTCTAAGATAATGGTTACAATGTAATTCTAGTTTGAGAGTGAGAGTACTTGGTCCTTTTTCTTCTTTTCTTCCCGTCCCTTGGGGTATAGTTGTTGGAATCCTACATAGCTGAACAGAAGTAGATACAGGTAAGCATCACCTTCAGCTAGCAACTTTTTTCTTCTTATTAAGTAGAAGTGTTCATTCCACTATCCTTACGAGGGGGAGGATGGATATGTATAGGAAATCCATCAATTTGTTTATGTCTTAATTGACAGACTCATTTTCCTGGGCTGTGAAACTGATGGTACATTTGACCCTGGTTCACAAGTTGTTAAGGTTATGATTCTGTGCACCATATCAGGTCCTGGATCAGCAATCACGAAATTTTAGCCAGCCAGTTGGGTAAACGACTTCTTCCCATGAGGTTGGTGTTGGCTTTGACAGAAGCTGTTTTGGTATCTGGAGATATATCAGATGGAGGCAATATTATAGATTGTGTATCATATAACCCTTGTTCATGGAAATAAGGAAATAATATCCAAAGTGATAATTTTTATTTTCTCTCAGGATGAGTCTCCTAGTTAAAGGACGAAAGTTTGTATTTGTGTAGTAACACATCACATTTTAAAAATAATTTGTATTTTTCATAACTAAATAAAGCTGAGTCTGTCATCACCTTTCCCAAGTCCCCCTTTTGCAATCAAAGTGCCTGTTCATTGTACCGGCAAGGGGGCCGGTTCTTCCCCCAAGATCTGGTAACTGCCGACACCTTGTTGAAAATGGAACGGCCGAGTTCCAGTTACACTGGAATCTGTCTCTTAATTGATAATTTTGTATAGTTAGGAAAAATACAAATTACTTTTGAAATTTGTGGTTTTTATCATATAGTAATTGAGCTTCCTCAAGGCAGGCTTCCGTCCCTTTAGGGTTCGATCAGCTTGCATCTTCCGTGGATGCCACAATTACAGCCCAAATAGTTCAGGCATCAATCTTCTTTATCTTTGGTGGTCCCATTTAGGATCCTACTCTTTCCATAAGTTCTAGCATTCCACCTTGCCTGTGGACTCGGCAGTACCTGAACCTTTGGTTTCTCAGACTCAAGAGAAAGCCTAGTCTTCCTGACTCAGTAAAGGAGGAATTGGTGGGAACAGTATCATCTATGGGTGTTGAGGAGGGAAACCTAGTGAGAAACTGCCTTAAATCTGGCTCTAGACTAGTTTTGTGGCCTGAATTAAAAAATTTTCGGACTAAAGGCTTTGATATTCCCTCAAATGTGGTATTTGAAAACTATGCAACATTTCTTCAATGATGTTAGCGTATCAAAGAACCATCCCCTAGATTCTGCCTGCAGCTCATTTTCAGAGTTTTTACTGTTGATGCACAAGTCTCCTTTTAACAATCTGGCAGGTGTAGGTTGAGACAACAATTGCGAGGCCAGAAGACTCCCTTTCAGGCGAAAATGTTAAAGATGTTGTTTGGAGTCTATGAGGGATATGTTGCAAAAGTAGACTTCTCCTTATCTAAAGAATGCATCCCCTTCTCAGGGTCTACCCAAAAGAGTTTGAGGGTTTCATGGAACTTAAGAAGGGATTTTGTGAGTTCCTTCTCACCAAGAGATGGGAGGATAGCATATTATCTTCATCATCATCTCCTCCTACACCTATTGACGCAAAGGGCCTCGGTTAGATTTCGCATATATATATATCCCAATTTGGAGACTGGTTTTTGTCCATCCCAGAGGATCTCAGGATAGCAGAGTTTGGTGCCCATCATGCTCCTTAGTCTGGTGTCAGTCTCTTTCTTCTGGAAGTGGGTTCTGTCGGCAGGTATCAGATTTTCAGTGCAGCTCTAGCAAAATAGGTTTATGGAGCTTTACAGAAAAAATATCAAATTTAAATTTGAGATAGGATGCCATATTGTGGCTAATTTCAATAAGGAGAAGGTAGAAGTGGAGGAGTTCCTCTATAGCAACTTTCTATGTATATCGCTTTTACCTCAATCCTTAGTGGATAAAGAGAGGCTAATGCTCATACAGCTAATACTTCACTTCTACAGTGGTGGAGAAAAGGTTTTGGTCCCTTGTGAGAGAGGGGAGAACCTTCAATTTATATGACCAGCAGCATTTCACAAGACAACCCTTGAAGAGACCAGCATCACACCTTCAAGCTAAAATCACTCCAGTTAATAAACAAGTTCCCTTGTGAGGATGAAATGCAACAATCCTAATTTTCTTAGACAGAGCCCCAATCCCCTAGTGTTTCGGCTTTTTTTCCAGAGAAAATTAAGCACTTGGAGGTAGGTGAGAGGAGGGAAGGGTGTTGGTACCTTTCAAAGGGGTAAAGGACCTTGACAATGAACATTTGCAGGTCAGGATTATCTCCAATGTTATTTTTTCTTTGGGGCCGGTGTATAATCTCGCAATTTTTGTCAGCAAATGCTGGGAAAAGGAGCCAGAGAAATGCCAATTGAATTTTTGACCAAGTAAGATAATTCTGTTTTTTGCCTCGGAGTTACTTTGAAATACCATTTTTCTAATAGCGTTAGCTTTAGGAGCAAGAATCAGTGAATTTGCTGCATCACTCTTGGCTACCTCCTGATTCTGACTCCTGGCCTCCATTTTATAAAGACAGGATCCTCTTCATATCATGGCCTTAAGTAGAAGGATGGCAACCTCTATCCTTTATCTACACTGCAGGCATCTGCAGAAGGTAGTCCATTTCTGAATACCCACAATGCAAGAAAATTCCTTCCTCATTGTCATTTTTTTTCTAATAAATAATTTCAGGATATACAGAACTATATTGGTTGATTTTGACATGAAGTATTTATAAGATACTTCCCAAAACAAATCCAAGGTCTCAACATGCGTGCATGGTACTCTGTTTGTCCGTAGCACCTACTGGAGGTAACCCTACTAAAGAGGAATCCTCTCATCTTGGCCCCTAAACAGACTGACCATGACAAGCATTTAGTTCCCACCCTAGGATCTTCTATGAGGCAAGTTTCAATCTGTTAATTTGTGTTCAAGTATGTAGAATTTAATAATTTGCTTGGTTAGCGATGTGTGAATCTTGGGCACACATGCCTACTTTTAATTTGTTCCTTTAATAGGAGTATGATTTCAATGTAGCTGGATTATGGCTGTTAAAAATTTATAGCATGGCGTTGGCAGTTACTGGCAAGGGATAGGCCAGCACACTCGGTAGCCACTTTGATTTCAGTCGCAGAGAAGTTCACAGGTATTCTGTGTGCTTGACAAAGCTATGCTTGTATTAATATTTTTATTTTTCAGTCTACTGTACTGTATCTATGTGATTGGTATGGAGGCAACACATGTAGGCATGTAGTCCGTCCTGATCAACCTGGTCGTAGTTGCAGGTTTATGTCCCAGCAGGAAGTGAACTCCTATTCTTTTATGCTGTATTTGCAGGGGCATGACTGTTTGCAGCCCTCTCATTGTGACTTGTGTATGGCCTGGCCACCTTTGCACTGGTCAGAGTATTTTACAGGAGGAGGAGAAAGAAGTCCAAAAGAGTTTCTTCAGCTTCATGGTCATCACCTAAGCCAAAGAAAGTCTTGGACAGGGCAGTCAAGAAGAGGACTCGGGCAATGCTAAAAGTGGCAGTCCACTCCTGAGGCTGCCATGAATTACGGGATGCCTGTTGAGCCAGTGGGCAAAGTGCCAGTTGCATGGAGCTAAAGAGTGGATGGCAAAAGTTCATTGTTCTGGTTACCATCTACCTTTCACCAGTCCCTTCTCTCCTCTCACTCGGAATGCGACAACATTGTCATCATACCCTCCGAATTCTACCAAAGTCCTCAACCTTCAGGGTAAAGTAAAAAAGATGCTTGAAAAGGACACTACAGGTTGTACAAGAAGGATCTTCAAGCTTTTTCAGTTGGCTTTTCCTAGTGAAGTCAACAGATGCCAAGTACTGTACGGGCTACAAGGAGGAACAACTTCATGCTTGGTATGGATCTGAAGGACACTTTCAGATTCCAATCCATCGATTCCACAGAAAATATGTTTCATCTTCGACGGGGAGGTGTTCCAGTTCAAGGTTCTTTGGATGGGCCACTGCCTCTGATATGTTCACTCTGGTATCAGCTAGAGCTCATACCAATGACATCTGTCTACTTTAGTACTACGTATATCTACAGTAGATGATTGGGTGATCCTGTCTTCCTCCTGAAAACTACTACAACAACAACAAGACATGCTGCTTGCTTTTTGGCTACAATTTGGGTATCATATTAAGTTTAAGAGAAGCCTCATCTCATACCAGAGCAGAGTATGGAGTACCTGGGTATGCTGGTAGATACAACGTTAGCAAAGGTCTTCCCATCAGCAGACTCAGAAGAGTAGTGCAGGCTTTTCTCTCTCAGCAATCACTGCCAACTTGTCATTGGCAACAGGTACCAGGACACCTCACATCACTGGAGACACTACAGTAGTTCTGTTCTGGTATCTATCGGAGATCTCTCCAGTGGTATCTGAAGAGAGACTGGTCAGCAACCACCAATCCTTCTCATTATCCTGTTCTGGTGGAGCAAGGCGTATGGAATGACCTAGCTTTGCGGCTAGACGAAAACCTCTGCAAAGGCATTTCCTTGGAATTTCCTTCAGAAATGCTTCTCTTTTTAAATGCATCAAGGGAGAGATGGGGCGCACACCTTGGGAATCAGACCACATGAGAGTCCAACAAGAAGAAACGCCTACACATCCATTTGTTGGAAATGAAATCAGCAATGCTGGTTCTGTAGTTATTCTAACAGCATCTGATAAACCACTCTGTAGCATTGATGAGCTACTACACTACAATAGTGGTACTGTATTAGTTAACAAGCAAGGAACTACTGTGTCACAGCACCTCTGCAAGTTGGCAAAGCAGGCACACTTTTGGGCAATGGTCAATACAGTATACTTATCAGCGTTTTATTCCAGGCAGAAAGAATGTGATAACCGACAAATTTAGTTGCCAGGGAGAGGCTGTGAGTTCCAAGTGGGATCTTCATCCTCAAGTGGCTAAGAGTCTTTTAACTTTGTGGGGTTCCTTGTCAATCGACCTAGTCGCAACTCGCCTTCACAAGAAACTCATTGTATTTTACTCACCAGTACCAGACCTGACAGCAGTGTTAGAAGATGCCCTCCAACATCCATTGGACAGCATCAACGCTTGTGCGTTTCTGCCATGTCTGATGGGTAATAAACAAGGTGTTGACTACACTGAATTTAAAGACAAGCCCCTACGAACGATTAAGATGTGCTTCATAGAGATAGAGATCTGATGGTCAAGACTGTTTCCCTCCTTATTCTAACATTAGTAAAACATGTAGAAGTTTTCTGTACCTTGTATGGCTGAAGTCACAAGGAGAGATGGAAAATGAGTTCTTTTTCCCTTGTTCCAGAGTACATGACAAAGATGCAGAACATTGAATAAGATTTAATTTCCTCTTAAAAAGGCAACCAATGATCCAGATAGTAACTTTTTTGTCCTGTGAGGGCACTTTATCGATATCTGAAGTGGAAACGGCCAGTCAGACCACAGTTACAAAATATTTTCATCAGTACGGATAGACTCAAAAAGTTCTCTTAAGAATAATTTTCTTTTGGCTTCAAGAAACTATTAGGATAGCATATTTTCTTTCGGCTGGAGATCCAGAGGAGACCACCTGGCCTCACACTTACAAAGTCAGAGGCATGAGTTCTATATGCTAGCCTTTAAGAACCTTTTAGTGAGTCAAGTGTTGAAGTCTGGAATCGACTGACAACCTTCACCGCTCACTATCTGCGAGAGAATACCCACAAGTCTTTGGATATGTTTTTACTGGGTCCTGTGGTAGCAGGTTGTGTAGCAAATCTACCCCCTTCATGGGATAAGCAGCAGTCAACGACAGTCTAGTTGAGAGATAAGAAAGTCTGTCCCTCTTTCTTCTTTCCTTCTCCTCCCATGGGGTGCGATAGTCATGCCGTTATTAGGTGGATTGGACGTTGATGCAGGTAAGCTACTGTACCAAGCAGCTTTTCTGTATGAGTAAATATAGGAATATCTCCCCCATGCTCCTTGCTAAGGGGAAAGTGGAAGAACGGATTACCTAATTTATAATGACCACTCTCTTTGGACAGATATTTTTGTCAAATGTTCTACACTGACCAACTGTCACCAGAAAGTAATTTAGATCATCTTAATTTCTTCTTCAGTTACTGAGAAGTGGATAGGAGTCAACATTTTTGTAACTCCCTAGTTCCAAGTGGGTGGACATCTTGGGAATTTATACCAGCCAGAATGGTTATAAGGTCCTTCTCCTTAGGATAAATATCCTGTTGAAGGATGATTTGTTTGGTCTTCGATTTCCTCATCTTACCTGTGACACAGGGTCTTGCATTTTTCTAACTATAAAAAACTCCTTTAAGTCTTACTTCCTACCTCATCCACCCCGTAAGTCCTAAGTGAAGGTCACACTATCTATCAGTGGGCTATCAACTATCAACACCTTGTTATAAATATTTAACAACTGCATTCCAACTACTCTGAAATCACACTTTTATTAAAGGACTCAGGATTGTAGTTTAGAAAAATACAAATTACTTGAAAAAAATTTCATGTTTCTCTGGTATTTGTTCTTGGAGACCACACAACACATTAACCCAGAGAAAAAAGCATTTTGAAGCAGGAAAAACCTCATTTTCAATATTAATCTTACCCAATGATCATGTAGCTGTCAACTCTGTTGCCCGACAGAAAAATCTAAGGTCGGGATACGCCAGCGATCGCTATACAGGTGGGGGTGTACAACAACAACAGCGCCATCTGTCGAGTAGGTACTCAGGTACTTCTTGTCAACAAGAACTCAATTTTTCCTCTGTCGTGCCACCGGCAAGACCTACTTGGATACGCTGTTGTTTCTGGAGTTGTTTTCACGCATTTGGTGATGTATTCGCTCTAGACTTTAGCTTTCGCTATTCAGGAACTATTATCATTAGCTTATCAAGCTTTTTGATTAGATTTGGATTAATTGTTGATGAACTTTGCTAGATTTTGGATTCCCCCCTTTGGCTATTTCAAGAATTCAAGATGTCTGACCATTCTCAAGTCCCTAAGTACAGGCAGTGTAGCGCTAGGGACTGTTCTAGGCGTCTTCCGAAGGCCTCTATAGATCCTCACACCGTTTGTTCCAATTGTAGGGGTAAATCCTGTCAATTGGAAGATCGATGTGAGGAATGCGCTGGGCTTTCGGAATTCGATTTTAATGAATTCCTAAAGAATGCACGTAGGCTAGAGAAGGATAGGATCAGGAGGAGTTCTTCTCGCTCGTTTGATTTTTCCTCTACCCATGCCCCTCAACCTATTCCTTCCCCTGTAGTGGTGACTCCCGACCCTGCTACTAGTGCTCAACCCTCCATGGCGGACATGATGCGTGCCATTCAGGCTCTTGGTGACAGAGTGGAGTCATTAGCTAATGACCGGAATCAACTTTTGGCCGATGTCAAAGAGTTGAAAGCGAAGAGTGCAGTGGGAAGTGTAGTGAGTGCAAGTGCGGTGAACAGTGTCAGTGTCAGTGTTGCGCATGAGGGTGCATCTGTTCGTGCCAGTCGTCCTCCCAGTCCGGGACCTCTTGCAAGCTCCCAAGCCCAGGGGAGAAGCAATGTCGAAGGACCAAAGGGTTCGACAGGCCTTGATCAGCGTACGGATGTACCCTCAGTGGTTGCGGACGTATCTGTCAGAGATCGTCCCATCCACAAACAGACGAGTGAGCCCATTCATTCCTCGTCTGTGGAAGAAGTTTCTAGGAAGAAACGTTGGACCAAGGTCTCACGACCTCTCAAGCGTAAGGTCCCTTCCGAGCGAGTCCAACGGCCCAGGTGTAGCCACTGGGTCAGTTCGGACTCGCCACAGTCTTCCGAAGACTGCACACCTCCCAAGAGAGGTAGAGTGGTTCCGCAGCAGGCAATCACTCCGTCTGTTGTCGCACCAACCACGGTAGACCCTAAGTGGTCCATGCTGCAGACTATGCAGTCTCAGCTTGCTTCCTTCATGCAGGAGTATCGTGCTGAGAAGGTTGACACTGCACCTGTTAACCTACAACCTGCCACTTTTGTGCGCTCAGCAGATACTGCGGCTGCCTGCTCCCACACTCCACCTGTGAGAGCTCCACCACCGATGCGCAGTCGACCCTGCCAGACGCATGTTCATGCGGCAACCTCCGATGACATGCGTGAGCTACCGCATCAGCAGTGGGAAGGTGCTGTCAAGCTGCCGTGTTTTGACGCAATGCGGCAGTCTCCGCAACCCACGGCAGTCCCTGCAACCCACGGCAGTCCCTCCCACGCACCAGCACTCCGCTTTTGTTGTTGCCAGCTCGCAGACTGATCAGCAGCGGCATGATGTTGGATCCAGTGCAGCTACGCATGCACCCGTGCTGCCGGATTCAGCCGTTCAGCTTTCTGCTCCACCTTTGCCACTTCCTCCTCAGCTTTTGGATGATGGAGTATCTGATGACGACGAAGCTGCGCATTTGGACGATCCGCACTCCGACATTGAAGAACCCAAGTCTACGCCTCCCTCCTTAGACTTTAGGAAAGTCCTTGCACTGTTTAGGGAACTGTATCCGGAACAGTTTGTGTCTGCAACCCCGCGCTCACCTCCCTCCGAGTTCGCTTTAGGCATGCAGTCAGCAGCTCCTGCCTTCACGAAACTCGTACTCGCACGCTCATCCAAGAGAGCTTTGAGGGTACTGGGAGAGTGGTTGCAGTCCAAGAAGCAACTGGGGAAGACTGCCTTCATCTTTCCGCCTAATAAGCTTGCTTCCAAATCTAGCGTCTGGTATGCCACGGGAGAGGAACCCGGCTTGGGAGTTCCTGCCTCTGCCCAGGGCGACTTCTCAAGTCTGGTTGACTCTCCCCGCAGGCTGGCTATGAGACGATCTAAGATTTGCTGGTCCTTTTCTGACATGGACCATCTGTTGAAGGGAGTTTTTCGTGCTTTTGAGATCTTCAACTTCCTCGACTGGTGTTTGGAGCGTTAAGCAGAAAGACTTCCCCTTCGGATAAGGACTCTGCCATGCTTATCATGTCTAGCATGGACAAAGCCATTCGGGATGGGTCTGGTGAGCTTGCGGCTTCGTACGTGTCTGGAGTGCTTAAGAAGAGAGATCATCTTTGCTCCTTCTTGTCTGCGGGGATCACACCATGCCAGAAGTCGGAGTTGATGTTTGCTCCGCTTTCCAAGTGTCTCTTTCCGGAAGAGCTGATCAAGGGGATTGCTGCCTCGTTGATCCAGAAGGATACCCATGACCTGGTGGCTTCTTCCGCACGTAAAGTCTCTTTACCTTCCGTGCCTAGACCTAGGATGGACACACCAGCATCTAGGTTCATCCCGCCCTTTCGTGGCAGAACCTCCAGCAGAGGAGGTACCCGTGCCGACAGTCATCGTGGCAAAAAGAAGAAGGGTTCCAAGTCCTCAAAAGGCAGAATCTGACTGCCTTCCTCTCCAGACAGCAGTGGGAGCCAGGCTCAAGAACTACTGGCAAGCTTGGGAGAGCAGAGGTGCAGACGCTCAGTCTGTGAAGTTGCTAAGAGAGGGGTACAGGATTCCGTTCTGGCGCAATCCCCCTCTAGCAACTACTCCCATCAACCTCTCTCCCAACTACAAGGAGGAGGATAAGAGGCTAGCTTTGCAGCAAGAGGTGTCTCTCTTGCTACAAAAGGGAGCGGTAGTCATAGTCCGGGACCATCAATCCCCGGGCTTCTACAACCGTCTCTTCCTGGTAGCGAAGAAGACAGGAGGCTGGAGACCGGTGCTGGACGTCAGTGCTCTCAATGCTTTTGTCACCAAGCAGACGTTCACAATGGAGACGACGAAGTCGGTGCTAGCATCGGTCAGGAAGGAAGACTGGATGGTCTCGTTGGACCTAAAAGACGCGTACTTTCATGTCCCCGTCCATCCAGACTCCCAACCTTTCCTAAGGTTCGTCTTTGGAAAGGTCGTGTACCAGTTCCAAGCCCTGTGCTTTGGCCTAAGCACGGCACCTCTTGTGTTTACCAAACTGATGAGGAATATTGCCAAATTCCTTCACTTGGCAGACATCAGAGCCTCCCTCTATTTGGACGACTGGCTTTTAAGAGCTCCGTCAAGTCGTCGCTGTCTGGAGAATCTCAGATGGACTATGGATCTGACCAAGGAATTGGGTCTCCTGGTCAATGTAGAGAAGTCCCAACTCGTCCCATCCCAAACCATTGTCTATCTAGGTATGGAGATTCAGAGTCGAGCTTTTCGGGCTTTTCCGTCGGCCCCCAGGATCAGTCAAGCCCAAGAGTGCATCCAGAGCATGCTGAGAAGGAACCGATGTTCAGTCAGGCAGTGGATGAGTCTAACAGGGACACTTTCATTGCTGGCCCAGTTCATCGAGTTAGGGAGACTCCACCTCCGCCCCCTTCAGTATCATCTAGCTGGTCACTGGAGAAAGGACATGACGCTAGAAGCGGTCTCAGTTCCTATATCCGAAGAGATGAGGTCTGCACTGACGTGGTGGAAGAACAGCATTCTTCTCAAGGAAGGTCTACCATTGGCTGTTCAGACCCCCGACCATCTTCTCTTCTCGGACGCATCGGACACGGGCTGGGGTGCGACACTGGACGGACAGGAATGCTCGGGCACGTGGAATCAGGAGCAAAGAACACTTCACATCAACTGGAAGGAGCTATTGGCAGTTCATCTGGCCTTGAGAAGCTTCAAGTCCCTCCTTCTAGGCAAGGTGGTGGAGGTGAACTCCGACAACACTACAGCCTTGGCGTACATCTCCAAGCAAGGAGGGACTCATTCGAGGAAGTTGTTCGAGATCGCAAGGGACCTCCTCACCTGGTCAAGAGATCGAAAGATTTCGCTGGTAACGAGGTTCATTCAAGGCGACATGAATGTCATGGCAGATCGCCTCAGCCGGAAGGGTCAGGTCATCCCCACAGAGTGGACCCTTCACAAGAATGTTTGCAGCAGACTATGGGCCCTGTGGGGTCAGCCCACCATAGATCTATTCGCTACCTCGATGACCAAGAGGCTCCCGATTTATTGTTCACCGATTCCGGACCCAGCAGCAGTTCACGTAGATGCCTTTCTTCTGGATTGGTCCCATCTAGACCTGTATGCGTTCCCTCCGTTCAAGATTGTCAACAAGGTACTGCAGAAGTTCGCCTCTCACGAAGGGACACGGTTGACGTTGGTTGCTCCCCTCTGGCCCGCGAGAGAATGGTTCACCGAGGTACTGCAATGGCTAGTGGACGTTCCCAGGACTCTTCCTCTAAGAGTGGACCTTCTGCGTCAGCCGCACGTAAAGAAGGTACACCCAAGCCTCCACACTCTTCGTCTGACTGCCTTCAGACTATCGAAAGACTCTCAAGAGCTAGAGGCTTTTCGAAGGAGGCAGCCAGAGCGATTGCCAGAGCAAGGAGGACATCCAGTCTCAAGGTCTACCAGTCAAAATGGGAAGTCTTCCGAAGCTGGTGCAAGGCGAATGCAGTTTCCTCAACCAGTACCTCTGTAACGCAGATAGCTGACTTCCTTTTACATCTAAGGAATGTAAGATCCCTATCAGCTCCTACGATCAAAGGTTACAGAAGCATGTTGGCAGCAGTCTTCCGCCACAGAGGCTTAGATCTTTCCACCAACAAAGATCTACAGGACCTCCTTAAGTCTTTTGAGACCTCAAAGGAGCGTCGGTTAGCCACACCAGGCTGGAACCTAGACGTAGTTTTAAGGTTCCTGATGTCAGCAAGGTTCGAACCACTTCAATCAGCCTCTTTTAAGGATCTCACATTAAAGACTCTCTTCCTCGTTTGCTTAGCAACAGCTAAAAGTCAGTGAGATTCACGCCTTCAGCAGGAACATAGGTTTTACATCTGAAACGGCTACATGTTCCTTGCAGCTTGGTTTTTTAGCTAAAAACGAGCTTCCTTCTCGTCCTTGGCCCAAGTCGTTCGAGATCCCAAGCCTGTCCAACTTGGTTGGTAACGAACAAGAGAGAGTACTTTGCCCAGTAAGAGCTCTTAAGTACTATTTAAGACGTACAAAGCCATTACGAGGATAATCAGAAGCTTTATGGTGTTCTATCAAGAAACCTGCTTTACCGATGTCTAAGAACGCAGTTTCTTATTACATCAGGCTTTTGATTAGAGAGGCCCATTCTCATCTGAAGGAAGAAGACCATGCTTTGCTGAAGGTAAGGACACATGAAGTTAGAGCTGTCGCTACTTCAGTGGCCTTCAAACAGAACCGTTCTCTGCAGAGTGTAATGGATGCAACCTATTGGAGAAGCAAGTCAGTGTTCGCATCATTTTACCTTAAAGATGTCCAGTCTCTTTACGAGAACTGCTACACCCTGGGACCATTCGTAGCAGCGAGTGCAGTAGTAGGTGAGGGCTCAACCACTACATTCCCATAATCCCATAACCTTTTTTAATCTTTCTCTTGAAATGCTTTTTATTGTTGTTTTTTGGGTTGTACGGAAGGCTAAGAAGCCTTCCGCATCCTGGTTGATTTGGCGGGTGGTCAAATTCTTTCTTGAGAAGCGCCTAGATTAGAGGTCCTTTAATATGGGTTGCAGCCCTTCATACTTCAGCACCTAAGAGTCGCTCAGCATCCTAAGAGGATCGCTAGGCTCAGTAAGGAAGACGTACTTAAAAAGGCAGAGTAATGGTTCAAGTCGACTTCCTTACCAGGTACTTATTTATTTTATGTTTGTTATTTTGAATAACTGCTAAAATGAAATACGGGATACTTAGCTTCTAATGTTAACATGTATGCTGGTCTCCACCCACCCCCCTGGGTGTGAATCAGCTACATGATCATCGGGTAAGATTAATATTGAAAAATGTTATTTTCCTCAGTAAAATAAATTTTTGAATATACTTACCCGATGATCATGAATTTAAGGACCCTCCCTTCCTCCCCATAGAGAACCAGTGGACCGAGGAGAAAATTGAGTTCTTGTTGACAAGAAGTACCTGAGTACCTACTCGACAGATGGCGCTGTTGTTGTTGTACACCCCCACCTGTATAGCGATCGCTGGCGTATCCCGACCTTAGATTTTTCTGTCGGGCAACAGAGTTGACAGCTACATGATCATCGGGTAAGTATATTCAAAAATTTATTTTACTAAGGAAAATAACATTTTTAGGGAGGTGCTAAAAGGTCTCCAAGACACCACCCTCAGCATTGCATAAGAAAGGGATGCTTACTCGGAATATAAATGATGATTGTCGAGCGCATACTAGCGACCAGGTGGCCTCAGCTTCGATACGGTACCAGTGTTAGTTCTCGGCAATATGTTGACATGTCACATTTATTTCCGCATAAGAGGTGCTATGATGGATTATATAGAGCCTGAATCCCAATGTCAAACCCCTTGTTTTTTTTGTGTCTTCATCTTATCCAGTACTGTATACGGGAGGTCCCTGGTTTAAGGCAATACACCATTACAAACAGGCTCCCTTATCATTTTAGTAATGTGTTATGTATCACTATAGCATCAGTTTGCCAAATTGCTCATGATATACATTTGGGATTTCGGTGTTGCTAATTTTTGGATATTTTTGTGCCTTTTTTCACTTAGCATCATGCTTGGAAAGCATAAATGAGACTTCTGATTGCAGTGCATCTAAGAAGAGAAAATCCATTACGATAGAAATCAAAGTGGACATAGTAAAGCAAAATGAATAAGTAGAGACCCCCTACGAACATACTGTACCGTAGATCATGCGTTAGGCCTCAAGTCATGCTACGGATGTGGATTGCAATCATCAAGGATAAACCATTAATACAAAACAATGTAGTGGTCTCATGATTAAGATGAAGAGAGGTTGTTAGTGATTAGTGATCTGGATGGATGATGAAAATCAGCTGTGTATCCCAGTGAGCCATATGGTGGTTCAAATGAAGACTAGACGTATGTGATGAGACCTTGAAAAGTCAAAAGGGGAAGGGAGTGAAAGTGAGGAGTTTGTGGCCAGTAAGAGATGGTTTATGAGATTTAAGGCTCATACTAATTTGCATAACCTTAAAGTGCAAGGTGAAACTGTTAATGCTGATGATAATGAAGCAGCAAATGAATTTTCTGATGCATTGGGTGGGTTCTTTGCTGATCAAGTCCTTTTTGTGGACGAGACAGGCTTATTTTGGAGTGTATGCTGGACCGAACGTACATTGCTGAGGTGGTGAAGATGGCACTAGGGTACAAAGTTGGCAAGGAAACTGACTTTCCTTCTTGGAAGCTGCAAGCTGAAGCTTATGCTGGTTTATCAAGCTAAGAATCGCTGGGCACTCAAGGGGGTTTGGAAGAGTTGGCTACCCATCATCTGGAAGTCTAATAGGAAGACATGGTGACTCTCTTATTTGAGGACTGATTTTTTAACCCCTTCATGTCTTATGTTCAGCAGGTCCTATCCAATGTAAAGGTTTACTTACCACCAAACACTACTTTCCAATTACTGTCTATGGACCAAAGGGTAATTGCTTCTTTCAAGGCCTACTACCTCTGCAGGGACAATTGCTATGAATTTGGAGGTAACAGAGGAGGAGGACATAGCCCTCAAGATGTTCTGGAAGTTTTACAACTGAGATGTAATCAAGAACAAAGTCAACATGAATGGTGTCTGGAAGAAGCTTTGCCACCAATTTGTCAGCAATTTCTTTCTTTGAGGTGACAATTCAGGCTGTCACCAAGAAGCTTGTCGACTTTAAGTAAGCTGTTGGATCTTGAGGTGGATGCCGATGATGTCACCGACCTCCTGGTATCTCATTGAGAGAAGTTGTCTGTTGAGGATCCTCCTCACCGAGTTGGAGAGCCAGATAACTGCAGAAGACACCCTGATCCCAGAGCCCAAAAAATTTACAGCCTCGGCATTGGCAGAGAATTTTGCCCTGCTTGAGGGAGCTATGGCAAAGTTTAAGTTGAAGGATCCCAGCATGGAAAAGTTTATGATGTCTAGGGTGTCGTGGATATGTTACAAAATCTAAAATGAGAAGATGTAATCCCTGCAGATAAACCTGTGTATATACTTTAAAAAGGGAGAGAGGCCTGCACCTGAACCTCTGAAAATTCTCCAGTACTTTGTTCTGACGCGAGTTACGTTCCACTTCCTTCTCCCAATAAGCTTGTCTATCAACCACTTGCAATGCCCCTTCCTGTGTGCACGCCAGCCACTGGAATAAAAGTAAGGAATTTTTAAATTTTACTTATTGTTTTCTAGTACTGTACTTTACAACAATTTTTGAATGGTAAAAGATTGTTTTTTTCTCTTGAAGCAGTATGTATGTTATGTATCATAAGAAGAAATCTGTTAGTAAAGTAACTAGAGGATCTCCTCCTGTACAGTATTTTTATCATTCATTTAGCATAATTTGTAACCTTTTCCCAATATTACCAAGTACCATTGAATTTATTTTATTTTTCTAATATTATTGGTCTGTCTTTAGCACATAGTCATTGTTGTTTTACTGTGGGTCTGTCATTAGCACATTCTCTTTAACATTAAGCCAAGGTTTTGAGATTGTGTGTTGTTTACATCATTTATGGGTTGAGATGTAATATTGCATCACTGTTATCAGTATGTTTGGATCTTGTTAATTTTTTCTTTTTACAGTAAGTCTTATTTTAAGGTCTTAATAATTTTTTCTTTTTACAGTAATAGTCTTATTTTAAGGTCTTAAAAAACACTTGATAGGAATATAAATTTATTACAACTGCCTACATATTACATTAAACATAAATTTCTTAAACCTGCCCTTTACTGATGTTAGTGTAACCAGTTCCAACACAAGTTAATAACAGCTTTTTTGAACCTAGTTTTAAATCTTCCTCATCATCATCTGAAATCTTTAGTGAATTATCCAGGTGTTCGTCTATTTTGAATGTCACCTTGAAAAAGTCGCGAAGACATCGTAAAAAATGCATTCTGGAAAAAAAAAGTGGTTTAGATTATCGAAAATAAATAATTATGCAGTTTAACAAGCTCAAAAGTACTTTTAAGTTTTTATAATTTCTCCATTATTTCACACAGCTATCAGAAGTTTAAAGAGATACACTCAAGACATGAACAAACAGAATGTGTATTATTTGTGACACATGCTTATTGCGGAAAACTAGAAAGCTGGCAATTTAAAGAAGTTCAAAAAGAGAAGTAAAGACATTTTTAGTAAGCATTGGTTTATTATAGCAACATGTTGAAAGAAGATGTTAAAAAAAGAAAATATGTTGTGTGAATTCAGAGGTGTAAGAATCTAAATATACAAAGACAAGTTAAGGAAGGCAGATTATCTTCTAGGATCTTACAGTGAAACAATTTACACAATGACAAAATGAGGTTAGTTTTCTGGCAGAAGGCCAGAAAGCAAGGAAGATTACTTTCAAGATCTAGCAGAGGAAAGAAAGTTATAGAGGAGATGAGGGACGCTAAAGAAAGAAAATATTTTCTTTGAGGTGTGGCAGGGAAAGGTAACGCTGCCGTGTTTACATACAAGGACAAGATATGTTTGAAAGGCAGTTGGCTAAAGGTAGATTATTTTCAAGGTCTGGCAGAGTGAAGAAAGTTATATAATCATACAAAAAGTGGCTGAAAACTAGGTAGCCTATGCAGGAGATTATCTTGGGAGCAGCAGAATGAAAAATTAAATTTATAACTATGCAGAGAATTTTGAAAAATTCAATAACTATGAAGAGAAAATGATAAATATATACTTACGAATAGGGAGTCAAGGGTCCTAAAACAATTTTTGAAACATCTTTAGCTGTTAAAGCCATATATAATAGGATGAGAGGCTGACATGTTGAATCAACACAACCTCCTCGACATATTTCTTCCAAAAGTCTCCAAGCTGCTTCTTCTCCAACCTCTTCTGGAAGCTTGATATCCTTATCTTCTTTGGGTGAGCTAGACATAGATTCTGCACTCAAGAAAGTTCCTTTATTTGTCTCGGCAACAGCACACAAACCAAATCCTGGGGTTTGGGCAAGGTAAATTAATACGAACCACTGTTTGGCAAGCATTGTAAGAGTAAGGTACTCTTGGCTGAAAAAGCAATGCCTTTACAACATTAAACAAATTTTCCTGGAAATCATAATCATATACATTACTAGTCCCATACAGTAACCATTTAATAAATAAAACATAGGCAATAAACTTGAGATTGTTATGAAGATACAAACAGAGAATTTTGTCATTTTAGGTGCTAGCTTGGAGAATGTCAAAAGAGTTGTTAGTGCAACTTAATATATTTAAAGGATGATAACATGGCATGGACTCCATAAGCATCCCTAATCTGTGAAATACCTCAACATACATAACAAGGATCGTTTTCCGTCATAACTCTAATTCTAAGAACCACTGTGGATACAGAGATGAGAGGAAGCTAAATAACTCCGGCATACTTTGAAGGTATGATTTAACCACCCTCATCAGATAATTCTATGACTCTGGCTAAAGAGGAAGAACAGCAATTAAAAAAAAATATTAATGACTCCTTTACCAAGGCATGAAATTTTAAAAAATAAAATACTAATGTGGAATAATGAGTTAGGACAGGTCAAATTTGGCGGGCAAGCGGCATGTGCGCCACCTTGGGGGGAAAAAGGTAAACAGGGAAATAAACAGATTCGCGAGGGAAGCCACAGCTACCGGAACTGTTACACTACAATGATCTTAGGAATATTATCTTGATCTATTTGTAAGTAACAGTATAAGACGGTGCATTATTATTATGAGCCCAGAGGGACAATTATGTTATATTTATATTACAAGCTACATAGCAGCCAGATGAGAGTCAGATTTGGGTAGGCCAATCAGGGGCCCATTTTACAGTTCTTCCAATGAGTAATTTTATGCAGGTCTGGCAGTGAATAAAAGCACGCATCACAGCGTATATACATATACTGTATACAGTATGACAGCGCATATCCCATATCTATGCACACCACAGGAAGGTCATATTTATATGCATCTATATGTATGTAGCAGGATGGCCTATCACAGGTATGGTAGCCCATTTTATTTTATAACCATTATAAGTGTGTAATTACATACATTTATTTTTTCAGCTTCAAACATTCGTTGCATGTACCTCAAATAGTCATCAAATGCACGAATGTCTACTTGACCATGTTTGAAGAAATATTGTAGACAAGGATGCAAGACGTACAGACATGGCCACGTCATTGAGGTGTGAGGCTCCTGGGTGCACGGAGGTGAAACGGCCCCATGATATGACAACGTGCATAGCACTGATACAATTACATCAGAAGAACAAGCATGACGAAGACTCATCACGCCAGAAACCTCCCAAAAATAACCGCCCATTACTGAAAGAAAGTGTCGGCAAAGATGACTGGGCCACTTTCACAAGGCGGTGGGAAATGTTTCTCGGTGAAATGTCATTAGCACCTAACCAGACAACAACTCACCTGCTCGCATGTTGTGAACCAGAACTTGAAGCTGCCCTATTCAGAGAGGACCCGGCCATCACAACAGAGACCAAGGTGGAGGTACTAGCGGCAATAAAATGTCTAGCAGTACTGAGTGTGGTCTAAAGCAAACCATTCAGCCCCCAGGTGAACCTGTAAGGCAATATGTGGCAATGTTGCGTGGGGTGGCCAATGTGTGTCAATGGACCGTCACCAGTGCAACACCTGCACAGAGACGATTACATGCGACTACACAGAGGAGATTGTGAAGTTGATCCTGGTAAACGGCCTTGAAGATGAAGAAATCAAGAGAGATGTATTGGGAACCTCACAGGTCGATAACAAGACAGTAAGCGAAACGGTAACACTCATCGACAGCAAGGAAACAGCTAGCCAGGCCATGTTAAGTGCAAACCCATCAGTATCAGCCAGCAGGTACAGGAAACTAGCAAAAATGACAACGAACACACCCCCTCAACCACACCGAAAAAGGGTGACAAACAAGACACTTCAAAACATCAGTTTCGTTGCCAGTGTGGACCCCTCACTCCAAAGTTCGGAAAAGTGAGAGGCAAAGTAAAGGAGTTAAAGTCATGCCTAGTATGCTGGAGGGAAAATGTCCAACGGCAACGTTAGTCGCAGCAATCGTTGGCAGGTAATTAAGCAGGGGCATTATTCCATCGCTTGCAAGAAGAGGACACAGAAGCGGACGACAACATAGTATACGCGTCAGGGATGAACTCAAATGAAGTTTTACCTCACCCAATGCTACCATCCGCATATCGGTGAACCCTGCTGCTTACAACAAAAAGACGCCGAACAAATCCTCATTCATTATGGCGGTCGTGGACTCCGAGGCTCAGACGTGTCTGATGGAGCTGCTAATCTTATTGAAGATGGGTCTACACCAGCAACACCTTAAGCCAGCTAACAGACGCATCTAAGCAGGCAACAATCAGGAAATCAATATGCTCGGCTCCATACACATCATACTATCAGGCAAGAATGAGCAAGGAGCACACATCACAATTGCCACGTTGCATGTCACGGACATCGACAACAAGTTTTACATCAGCCGAGCAGCTATGCCGAAGCTTGACATCATTGACCAGGATTTCCCCCCCACAGGCAGGGTCGCAATATGTCTAAATGGAGGGAGGTCCCACAGCAACAACTCGCTCGCAGAGTGCGGATGCCCACATCGCGTTCCACCTCCCCGACAATCAGCCATCCTGCCGTTCAAACCGTTAGCAAAGTTTACCGGAAATATGAAAGCGTGGCTACTAGAACGATATGCATCGTTAACCTTCAACATGTGTCCACACCAGCCATTGCCAACAATGACCGGACCACCCATGGAGATACAGATCATCGACCCTCAGGCAGAACCAACGGTGACGAGGAAACCCCCAAACGTACCGGTACACTGGCAAAAAGAGGTGGCAGCCGAACTGGAAAGAGACGTAGCACTGGGTGTGATTGAACCCGTAACACCCAACTCACCAGTGACCTGGCTACACAACATGGTTCTCACACAAAAACCAGATGGCACACCACACTGCATTATGGACTTACAGCCCCTAAATCAACATTGCGTTCAGGAAACACATCACACCATCCCACCCATAAAGCAAGCCAGAGCAGTACCTTCTAGTGTATACAAAACGGTCACTGACGCATGGAACGGATTTCACTCCATTGATATCCGCGAAGAGGAGTGACACAAGAAACTTTCCTCACTCAGCAGGGACGATTCCACTACCGTTGTGCACCCATGGGCTTTCTCGCATCACAGAACGTGTACACACAACGATATGACGCGATTATTGCGGACATCCCAAGAAAGACAAAATGCGTCTATGACACCATACTGTGGGACTCAAACTTACAGGAACACTGGTGGCGTGTCATAAATTACTTGGAACTTGGAAAGAACGGTGTCATTATCAACCCAGCCAAGTTCCAGTTCTCATCTTGAGAGGTGGATTTTGCAGGATTCCAGGTTGGAGAAACTAATGTAAAACCCTTACCAAAATACCTGAACGCAATTGCAACGTTCCCATGGCCAAAGAACATCACAGACATTCGGTCGTGGTTTGGACTAGTAAACCAAGTATCAGACTATGGCAGAACAACTGACTTAATAGAACCGTTCAGGCCCCTACTCAGCCCAAAGGTTCACTTCCAGTGGGGCACGGAACTCAAGAACGCATTCCAGAGGTCGAAGGCAGCAATTATGCGCGAAAACGGGAAGGGGGTCGAGATCTTCAACTCAGACAAGTCAACATACCTTAACCCAGATTGGTCAAAAGTCGAAATACTGAATTGGCTGCATCAGAAACACTGTACATGCGAGACCCTCACACTAGGTAGTTGCCTAGATGGCTGGAAGACCACCCTAGCAGCATTGCGATTTCTCAAGGACGCAGAAGAGCATTGTGCACCAATTGAGGGGGAGCCCCGGCTGTAGCATGGGGACTCTAGGACAGCTGATTCTTCACCATGGGATGCTTAGACTTGATAATAGCAACGGACCACAAGCCACTCGTGAAAATTCTAGGGGACAAAGAACTAGACACCATCACAAACCCAAGGCTCTTCCGACTCAAGCAGCGGACACTTAGGTGGAGATACCGAATCATTTGCTTGACACCCAACCACCTAGATGTCATGGAAGCTGCTGTGATAGCAGTGGTACAGTCGACAATGGACTCGATCAGAGCTGTCACATGGGAAAGAGTCAAAGGAAGCACCGCTGTGGACCCCTGCCTGCAAAGTCTGATACCATTCATTGAAAACGGGTTTCCATCTACAAGGGACGAACCAACTGAACAGCTACAACCATATTGGCAGTACCAGGACAGGCTGCCCACAGTGGATAGCGTTATCGGCATGGATAAGAGTCCTGATACCCTCGGCAGCACGGGGTGAGATATTGAGAGCCCTACACGTGGCCCACCAAGGAACCAACAAAATGCAAAACAGAGCTCAGGGTTCCGTGTTTTGGCCAATACTCACCAAGGACATCGAAAACACAAGGAATAGTTGCAAAGCATGTTGGGGAATGTCACCCTCACTACCACGCAATTATACGCGAAATCAAGAAGGGGGTCGAGATCTTCAACCCAGACAAGCCAACATGCCTTAACCCAGATTGGTCAAAAGTCGGAATACGGTATTAGCTGCGTCAGAAACACTGTACATGCGAGACCCTCACACCAGGATGTTGCCTAGATAGCTGGAAGACCACCCTAGCAGGATCGTGATTTCTCAGGGATATGCACCAATTGAGGGGGAAGCCCTGGCTGTAGCATGGGGACTCGAGGACAACCGATTCTTCACCGTGGGGTGCTACGACTTGATAATAGCAACGGACCACAAGTCACTCGTGAAAATTCTAGGGGACAAAGAACTAGACACCATCACAAATCCAAGGCTCTTCCGACTCAAGCAGCGAACACTTAGGTGGAGATACCGAATCATTCACGCGTCAGGAAAAGACATACCCGCAGCAGACGCCACATCAAGGAACCCTTCACCCAATAAACAGCCAAACACATCGGAGGTGATAACAGCTTTAACTGCCATTCGCTCGACACCCAACCACCTAGACTGCATGGAAGCTGTTGTGATAGCAGTGGTACAGTCGACAACGGACTCAATCAGAGCTGTCACATGGGAAAGAGTCAAAGGAAGCACCGCTGTGGACCCCTGCCTGCAAAGTCCGATACCATTCATTGAAAACGGGTTTCCATCTACAAGGGACGAACCAACTGAAGAGCTACAACCATATTGGCAGTACCGGGACAGGCTTTCCACAGTGGATAGCGTCATCATCATGGATAAGAGTCCTGATACCCTCGTCACCACGGGGTGAGATATTGAGAGCCCTACACGTGGCCCACCAAGGAACCAACAAAATGCAAAACAGAGCTCAGGGTTCCGTGTTTTGGCCAGGACTCACCCAGGACATTGAAAACACAAGGAATAATTGCCAAGCATGTTGGGGGATGTATTTCAGGCCATTGCAGTGGATTTCTTCGAAATGAAAGGCACTGGCTACCTGGTCATTGTCGACAGATAAAGTGGTTGGCCCTACATTGTGACATCGGGTGTAGGGGCCAGGGGTTTCAGCAAAGCTATCCTGCACTACTTTGCTACCTTCAGAGTGCCCCAGAAACTAAGCACCAACGAGGGACCTGAATTCTCTGCAAGGGAGACCCAGAGCCCACTGCAGCACTGGGGAGTCAGACAGTCTCTCATCTGCATACCCCCCCCCCCCCCAGGCAAATGGGCGGGCGGAGGCAGCAGTCAAGTCCATGAAACGCCTCCTGACATCACACATCGGTAGTACGGCAGCCTAGGTACTGAATCTGTAGCAGCAGGCCTACTCCAATACAGGAACACACCAGACCAGGAAACCGGCATGTCACCATCCCAGATCATATTCGGAAAAAACCTAAAGGAACTGCTACCTGTGGTGCCAGGGACGCAGGTCTTCTCCAATCCAGCAGTTCACCCAATGGAGATCAGGGTTGCGCAGGAGAGCGCAAGTTCGCTGTGGTGGGCTGGCACGTGGGCGACCTTGGGCATGTGCTCACAGGAGAGTGCAGGTGATTGTGGCCACGTGGTGCGCAGGAGAGCGCTGATGTGCAGGTAAATGATGGCACGTAAGCGCATGTTGGCACGCAAGCGCATGAGGCTGCTGCCATCTGTGAGTGCGAGCAGGTCGAGTGGTGCGCCGAAGTGTTATAGAGTGACGAGCTGCTGGTGAGCGCTGGTCTGAGCGCGTGGTGCGCAGGGTGAGAGTGATGGCGCGTAGCTACGCCCTTTGGAGGAGCTATATTAGGCTCTACAGGCGACAGAAATGGTGATGGAAGGGTTTTTCTCCCTTCAAAGCAACCTTTGAAAGAGAAATAACCCGCTTGGACTTCTTCCGCCGTTGTGAAAACCTCCCCCACTGGGAGGAAGACCACTACACTTGTTGACACTATCACACCGTTGACCTCTGTAAGAAGGACAAAGGGAGTGAGGATCAGTCTCGACCGCTGACATTTATGTTCCACAAGGGTAGCCGGAGAGTCCAGGGAAGGTGCGCATGGTCACAGAAGTCAACTTCACACACACACTCTAAGAGAAAACAAAATGGCATTAATGGCTGCCAAAAGTCGGTGAGGATTAACAGCGGCAACAACCGTTCATCATGCGAGCCGAAAGCAAAGTGAGCTCAATCACAGGTGTGTGAGGGGGGGCAGTAGCAAGCTACCCTTCCTAACCCCCCCTTTAACTAGCGGTATGGGTAGTTAACCCTCGTTAAAAATTAATGGCTCGTCATTTGTATTCCAGGTACGGAACAACTCTTGATTCATTGCTGATAGTTTTCAGAATAAATTTGACCACAGAAGAGGTGCATGCCCTTTTGGCTAGAGGCAACTCTCTAATGACCAAGTGATTTCCGTTTTTTGCTGAGGAGCAACTCTAATGACCGAGTGGTTTTAGTTTATACACATTTCTCTCTCACCTGCTCTTTTGTGTTAAAATTGAAATTATTTTTTTTTTCAGCTTTTTAAGGCCCACAATCTGCTACCAAAAAACAAAGATCTCATGACAATTACTTATCCTACTAGTTTTTAAAACAGTTATTGATAGGTGATTTGTGCAGTTCAATAAATTTCTAAAATAAAATGAGTTATCTTACCTGGTGATTTTCCTTTGGCATTGTCAACAAAAAAATAAACATCAGGGAGGTATTTCGAAAAGACCTTCTTTGCTGCATCAAGCATACGATTGGATACAACAGGTGCTACTCTGCTTGAATAGGCCACTCCACGAATTCGCTTAATTTTTCCACTTTCAACCCACTGAAACAATTAATCAACAGACTAAAAAAAATAATAGCTATGTTTGAATACTCAGATGTAAAAGTTCTTAATATGGTTTTGTAAATAAAATTTAATTTCCAATGTGTATTATAAAAGTAAAAAATTCCCAAATTCATTCTTTTAAGGTAATATACGTACAATATTGAGTATTGCTAAGTAGTACAGTAATGCACTTTAATAGTCCTGAGAATCAAGAAATAAATCCATTAACTAGTTCTGTACCTGGAAAGATTTTAGAGTTCTTCTCACGGGACATGTGAAGTTAACAACACCATCCCCTAATGGGGGTAAACCTCGACGAATCATCTTAAAACTCAATCCTTCATCGATAACTATGAAGTTTTTCAGAACTGGCAATAATGATGAACGGATCATATCCACTGATGGATCTAACTGCAAGAAAGATATTTGAAAATTTTCACATTGTTTCTCTAAATGGACATATCATTGTAATTTTTTTTTTTAATTACATTATGGCAGTACAGTATATTAATGCAAATGTGACAAACTTTCATGAAAAAACTTGAAACTACAAACAACTTTATACTTCTATCAATAAGAAATTCAAAACTACAAAAAAAGGGCAAACATTAAAAATAACATGTTAAACAATAAAGATCCTTAATTTTACCTTGTTGTTTGTGACCCCTGTTAAGGTAATATTAATTGGTATCTTGCAAAATGGAGCCAACATGAAGACTGGCTCAAGATAATATCTGTTGGAAAAGAGAGTCAATTGTCATTACAAAAGTACTTTTCATAATTTGGAGCAGCAAAAAAATCAGTTCAGGCAATAAAGAAGGTTTTGATACATGAAGCTGTGACAGATGCAACACAACAACCAAAGTTTTATATGATAAATATAACCGGTTGAGGCTGCAATTAAAAATGAACGAGGATTAAGGGGATTAAGGGGAGGCAGTTTAAACTACAGACCTGTTTATCAGCTCTATTTTTACAGCTGAAAAAAGGGTTAAACTGTACATATGACAAGGCCAAAATATATTTATTTTATTCTAGTTAAATCTTTCCATTAAAGAATAAATATCACATGAATTCCAGGAAGTTTCATTGAAATGAAAGTACAATAGTGTATCTTTCATATCAAACTTTAAGCCCTAAAAATTTCATGATTAAAAAGACATTAAGGTAGTAGGTTGGCCATGGAACCAACCACCTGTTGAGATACTAGCACAAGAGTTATTGGGTCCTTTGACTGGCCAGACAGTACTACACTACACCTGACAACATGGAGATTACCAAACAATTCTTCTTCATCTAAGGAGTTAACTACTGCACTGTAATTGGTCAGTGTCAACTTTCCTCTTGGTAAGAATAGAATAGAGACTTTTGCTATGGTAAGCAGCTCTTATATGAGAAGGACACTCCAAAATCAAATTATTGATCTCTAGTCTTGGGTAGTGCCACAGCCTCTGTACCATGGTCTTCCACTGTCTTGGGGCAGAATTCTCTTGCTGGAGGGTACACTCGGACACACTGTTCTATCTTATTTCTCATCCTCTTAGTTTTTTGGAATTTTTATAGTTTATATATGAAGGATGACAAATTTGAAAGTTATTTTTATTTTACCTAATGATACAAGCCTGTAGGTAATTATAGGGATTATAATTTTGGAAAAGCTAGAAGACTAGCCATAAAATATTTAGCGAGGTATAAGCAAGCATGTTAGCACGGGTGGAGGAGGGGGCAGCTAACTACCACACTCCCACACACACGTGTGTTGTCTTGTCACTTTTTATCAGGGGACAGATGATGGCGAGCTAATTTGTATAAATGGCTACCAGTCTGTATCATTGAGAAAAATACAAATTACTTTCAAATTTGTCATTTGTTCCGACACTAAATACAAACACTCACTATTTATAGGGATTAACTCAAACCTTAAGAGGGTGGAATGAACCAACTAGCTGGTATTTGACCAGGGGTTTTCCCGTATGTGTTCCGCACCTAACAGGGAGAAACCCTCACATCTCGATAAAAATCCGTGCTAAGCATGGTTAGCGGCCTGAGCAATCTGTGTAATTGTGTGAGACTAGCAGTGTGACTAGTCTAGGTAGGAATTCTCAGAAGCATAGGAATCTTTGAATCAACCATAGACAATGTTACACAATCCCACCATGCCAGAGGGTATGGGGAAGAAACAATTATATCTTTTTATACCAGGTTACACAAGGGAAATGGTTTTACCTGCAGACAGCAGAGGCCAACTTTGCAGAGTAGCGTAGGTGCTGTTATCCCAGAGGAAAAGATGGAAGAAAGAAAGCCAGTAATTTTTGGTGATCCATCCCAGACTTAACCATGGTTAAACTCAGCCCTCCACCATCTGCTACTTGTCCATCAGGGAGCCTGGGGTGTTTAAAGCATTTATTTTGTAGCCACCACAAGGTTAATGGACAATATCTCCATATTCTTGTCGGTCACATCTTGCAGGAAGTGGGCGGTGAAGGCCATTTGACACTTCCACACACCCACTGTCAAGGCCTGCGTCACAGAGAAGTTTTCGTTAACACTAGGGTCGTACGCCAACCACTAACGTTATGAGGTCTAGTAGGTCTCCTTTATGAGGAAAAGGATCAGGTTTCAATACTCGGTCCTAACCATACAAATCCAAACCGAGAACGTGTTCTTGGTGATCTAACTCTTGACCTTCCCCGAGCTGATGAAGAGTGCTGACACTTGGGAACGAGCTCCTGTAGTTTTCTTGAGGTAGAACCTCAAGTTCTTCCCTGGCATAGTAGCTGGTTATCTGGATCATTGGTCATACTACATAGGACTCCCACTCCAAGGATTTGGATCTGGGATCCAAGTTGCCAGGAACGAAATTGAGTATTATCCGGCCCATTGCCATGAATGAGACACATTGAAGGCGAACCATGGGATTCGCCGACTCTCTTGGCCAAAGCCAACATGAGCTGGAGATGTCATCGAGTTCAGATGATTGATTGATTGATTGATTTAAAGTTTTCAGGCATCCTGACATCTGAGGTCATTGACGCCGGTAACATTTAATTTATGTATTCAAAAATAAAAGATGAAATAAAATAAAAAATAAGAGAGTATTCAATTAAAATCATAAAAGTTGAATGTCATAAAAGTTAAATATTTTTCCGAAGACCTGCTTCTGAAATAAATCTAAAAATGCCACTTGCATGGTAGGACACATCATTTCCAAGAATCTTGGCAAGGATGAACCTGCCACCCTCACCTCGAGCCTCAAACAAATATCTATTCCGCAAGTTGTTATAATTGGGGCATTCAGTCAACAAATGCCTTACTGTTAGAGGTACTACACAGTCGTCACAATACGGTTGGTGTTGGCCCTTCAGCAGAAACTCATGTGTCAACCGAGTGTGACCAATACGGAGACGACAAAGAGACGTCTCCCATTTTCGGGGCATCATATTATACCTCCAAGGAGATATGTCATTTGTTATCTCTCGCATTTTATTGCCATCTTGACTATCCCATTGCTGTTGCCATTTATTGCAAACCAATTTCTTGATGTCAGGTAAGAAATCATCACAGGGAATGGGATACCTTCTGGGCAGCAACTCTGATGCAGCCTCCTTAGCCAATGAATCTGCCTTCTCATTCCCGGACACACCTACATGTGCTGGAACCCAACAAAATTGAACTGTTATACCTCTCCGTCCAATAATGAAAAGCCATTCTAAAATCTTTAAAACTAGAGGGTTATTAGAATTAAAAACTTCCATAGCTTGAAGGACACTCCTTGCATCACTAAAAATTGTAAAATTACCCTCCTTCTCCAACGCTATTTTCTCAATAGCGGTTAATATGCCATACAGTTCGGCAGTAAATATGGAAGCGGTCAGAGGAAGTGCACCTCTACAATTAAAACCATTACTATGTACTCCAAATCCAATGCCAGCATCAGATTTGGAGCCATCAGTATAGATAAAAGTTGATACTCTATGTTCTCTAACATGTTCATTAAAAAGAGACCTGGCTTCTAGGTCTGACATATTCTTCTTATCTCCAATAAAATATTTACAAAAAGATATCTCTGGTAACTTCCAAGGAGGTGTTGGTGATACCTTGAATGGAAGTACCTTATTTCTAATTATATCCAGACTATTTAATAATCGTTTCACCCGAAAGCCATAAGGTTGAGGAGATTTTGGGTGCAACTCAAAGTATGATGCGTGTCTTACAAGGCTTGCAGTCTGAAAGGCGAGAGAGTTAGGGAGTCTTTGCAATCTAAACCAATACCGAAGAATGGAAGACATTCGGTAAAGGTCTAAAGGTAACTCTCCAGCATCAACAAGGAGACTTGGGATAGGCGAGGTTTTAAAAGCTCCAGTAGACAATCTAATACCTGCATGATGTATCGAGTCTAATATTTTTAACCGGCTTGGGGTGGCTGAAGAATATACCTCACAACCATAACTAATTTTGGAAAAAATCAAGGCCTTGTATAATTTTAAAATAGTATTGCGGTCTGCCCCCCACGATGTATGGGACAATACTTTTAAGATATTCAGAGCTTCAACACATTTAGCTTTTAATGCTTTTAAGTGAGAAACCCATGTCAGCCTACAATCAAATATCAAACCTAAAAATTTAGCTTCTCTTGCACATGGTATCCGTTGACCTTTAATGTATATATCCGGGTCTGGATGTACTCCCCGGATACGACAAAAATGGACAACGGTAGTTTTACTTGTCGAGAACTTAAATCCATTCATGTCAGCCCACTGGATAATTTTATCAATAGATAGTTGGATTTTTCTCTCAACCATTGCCATTCTGGTGCCAGCAAATGATATTGAGAGATCATCCACAAATAATGTTGAGAGAACATCCTGGGGAATGGCTGAGGATATCCCATTAATTGCTAGTGCAAAAAGGGTTACACTCAGCACACTACCCTGAGGAACTCCTTCTTCCTGGCACTTACTCTCAGATAGTGTTTCCCCAACTCTCACTTGAAAAACTCTACGTGAAAGAAATGCCTGAATAAATAGTGGCAGCTCTCCTCTCAATCCCAATTCATGAATGGTTTTAAGTATACCATATCTCCATGTGGTATCATATGCCTTTTCAAGGTCAAAAAATACTGTAACATGGTGCTGTTTGGAAGCAAAGGCTTCACAAATAGAAGACTCTAGTCGTATCAACACATCGGTCGTTGAGTGCATTTTTCGGAATCCACATTGAATCGGTGATAAAATACCTTTCTTTTCAAGGTACCACATCAGCCTTGCATTGACCATCTTCTCCATGATTTTACATAAACAAGATGTCAATGCAATAGGACGATAGTTTGCTGCTAAAAACTTGTCTTTACCGGGTTTTAAAAAGGCTAAAATAATGGCTAGTTCCCAAACACTTGGGTAACTATGATCATACCATATTCTATTAATAATACTTAAAATAAATAGCTTTGTATTAAAATGTACATGTTTAATCATTGCATATGGAATTCCATCGGGTCCAGGGGCTGTATCATTGCAATGAGCAAGTGCGGAATCAAATTCTCTTTCAGTGAAAGGAGAATTATACGACTCTTCCCTTCTTGTTGCCAAATTTAAAATTTTCTTTTCTTCAGCGCTCCTATACTGGTGACCAGGGGCTCCTTCACACTTGCTGGATACATTTGAAAAATGATTAGCCAGGGCATTGCTAACTTCCTTTGCTTCAGTTACATACTGGCCATTCACCTTCAACACTGGTGGTGGGTTGGGGGTGAATTTGCCAGCTATCTTTTTTACTTTCCTCCACACAGAAGATGGTGGTGTTCTACTGTTAATGGAGGAAACAAAAGACATCCATGACTGGCGCCTTGCTTCTTTCATGGCACGACGGAACTGTGCTCTACATTTCTTGTACATAATTAAATTCTCATCAGTTCTGCGTCTACGCAATCGTGTTAAAGATCTTCTTGTGGCTCTGTGCAGGGCAGTTAGTTCTGAAGACCACCACGGGACTGGTCGTCGTTTGAATAACCCTGTTGTTTTTGGAATTGAATTGACTCCTGCTGTATGGAGAGTTCCATTCAGTAAGTCTATGGCATCATCGATATTTTCAACTTGTCCTGCATCCCCCTCAATTTCGCTTAGCTCACGAAATTTATCCCAGTCCGCCTTGTCAAGATTCCATCGTGGCGATCCCTGTAAAGGTGGACCATTGTTGGTGTTTATAATGATTGGTGCGTGATCACTAGTATGCCAATCATCTAATGTTCTCCAATCGAAGTCGATTAGGCAATTAGAGCTTACGATTGCTAGGTCAATACATGACAAGGTACCTGTCTGGACATGAAAGTGTGTGGGCTCTCCTGTATTAAGGAGTCCCACATCTTCATTTTCCACATTTGATGATATGATATTTCCCCTCGTGTTTGCTAAAACATCACCCCACAAAGGATGTCTACCATTCAAATCTCCAAGTAAAAGGAAAGGTTGAGGGAGTTGTTGAATCACCTCCACTAAGTTGTCATACAAAATGTTATCATTTGGAGGCAAGTACAGAGAACAAATTGTATATTTTCGCCCTATGTCGATCTGTACAACCACTGCCTGCAGAGGTGTACGAATAGACAGAGAAACTTGGGGAACATCTCGACGAACGTATATGAGACTTCCGCCATGGCTCCCCACTTGGTGATCATATGGTGTTCTATAACTAATGTATTCGCGAGGACAAGGGGTATTATGATCAAGTTTGCTCTCCTGTAGACAAATAATTATGGGGGAATGCTCATGAATAAGGAGCTTAAGTTCTTCATATTTGGCCCTTAAACCCTGACAATTCCATTGCAAAATGGAGGAAAAAACTATGGATTATAATTTGGTTGACCCCTTGGATGGAGTCTTCCCATTAGCAGTTTTTGATCTAACACTATTTTTAGGTGGTTTTATTAAAGAAGGTATTGATAGATTGGGTTTAGAATTTATGATTTTCTTTTTGTCTTTTTGATCTGATTGTTGAGGAGGTTGGTGGACCTCCACTTGAATTTCCGATTTATTTAAATTGACTTCCAGATCAGAAATATCAACAGACAAATCATCATATTTATTTGACGTCGTAATTTTGATATTTCTTATGGAAGGGGGCGAGAGAGATGGAGGTCTCTCTCTTTTCCGATTAGTAGGTTTTGAACTACCAGGTTTTTGCACCTTCCCCAATACAGGTGCACCTGGTAACTTGGTGTCAGGTGGCATCTCCATCAAATCAGGCAAGGACATGGCCTGGGAGAGGTTAGTACTATTGTTGGTAATGGGGGACAAAGGCTGTACAGAAATGGGCAATGACCCATTTTTAATACGCTGTGGCAAAGCCTCAGAAGGCAATACGATTACTTTGTCATGCAGTACTTTATCATCAGAGGTTGTATTTCTTTTCTTAGAATTACTGGCAGTGCTAGGTGGGGTTGCTGTCTCCTGTGGTAAATTTACCTTTGATTTTAAGGCCTTTGCATAGCTGGTTGATTTATTCAACATTCTTTTTGCATGTCCCACACTTATGTGTTCTAAACTTGATTTGTTTAGGGCAGCTTCCTCCAACTTATACAGTTCGCATCTCCTATCAGTTGATTTATGATTCAAATTGCAATTTGAACACCTGGCCTCAAGTGTACATTCTCCATGATAAGTTTTGGAGCAAATACCACACATTTTTCCATTTTTGCAAACTTTGGATGGGTGTCCAATTTTAAACCATTAAAACATTGCAGGGGCTTTTGTTTGAAAGGCCGAACTTTAATCCTTTCATTTTCAATAAAAATGACAAATTCGAAGATAATTTGTATTTTTCCTAACCATACAAACCTTAGCTATTTACAAAGGGTTATTACTTTTAGCGTAGCTGAAATGGCGAGCCATTAGAATTTAACGAGGGTGTATTACCCCCGCGCTAGTTAGCGGGGGGGTAGGGGAGTGGTAGCTAGCTACCCCTCCTCCCCCTCACACACAGGTGAATACTCACTTTCACTTAGAGGTAGGACTTGTCTTGGGGGACAGGGCTGGCGGGCAAATATGTGTAAATAGCTAAGGTTTGTATGGTTAGGAAAAATACAAATTATCTTCGAATTTGTCATTTGTTCCGTAACCGAAATACAAACCACGCTATTTACAAAGGGTGACTTATCCCTTAGGAAGGGTGGAAAGTCCCCAGCCATACTGGCTTTGGCTTTACCCGGGGACTCAGAATCCGAGTGAGTCGCACTCGAGAAAAGGAGTCCCTGCACCTCACAAGTTCCTTGCACCGCAAGGAACCATGTGGCCTACGTAAGCTTGTGTGTGAAGGAAGAAGTGTGACCCGTCCTAGGCAGTTGACCTGGAGTTCCAGAAGGAACTCTGGGTTAGGACGTTCCCAATACCACCTCGTCAGGGTATGGGGGACGCGACAGTATTGACTCAATACTCGGAACACAAGGAAGCATGGTTTACCTGCAGAGGTTCGAGGTCAGCTATGCAGAGACCAGGATGCTGCTTCCCCGTAGAGGGGATGATGAAGAAAGAAGTAAGGGCCAGACATACTTCTTTCGTTCATGCAGACTAAAACCTGATAACAATGCCCTCAACCTTCTGCTACCTGTCCAAAAAGGAGCCTGAGGTTAGACCAGCTGTTGTGTAGCCACCACAGAGCGATAGAAAACGTATCGAGACTCCTGTGGGTCACGCCCTGCAGGAAGCGGGCTGCGAAGGTCATCAGACGCTTCCAGACTCCAGCTTGTAGCACCTGCGTCACAGAGTAGTATTACTCGAAGGCGAGGGACGTTGCGATGTATCCAACATCGTGCTGTAGGGCGACGTGACGGGGGAGGGTCTGAAGACAGGTCGAGATGAATGTCCTTGAGTCCGGGCTGAAGAGGTATACTGGTGACTCTCCCCCCATGTCCTCCTTGTGTTCCCAAATCGGCTGCAACTGAGGCCAAACTGCAGCTGTTCCCAGCGCTAACCTCTCGATTCCTGTACTGGCAAGAAAGAGAAGGTCTTGGGACATCAGACACAGAATGGAGACTCAAAATCTTGAATGAATCGGACCGAAGGGTCGGGACCCTCAGATTCTGAGTCTAGCCAACAACTCAGGAGCGAGCCTGAATGTTGCCTTCTCCTCTTCCTTAGAAAAGGGGGGGAGTAGTAAGAGACCAAGAAGATTGCTTACACACTGGCCGTGGCCAGAGTGAGCAGAAGACCCAAGGCGGAATACAATCCGAGGCCTGTCGTAAAAGGGTCTTGAGAAGATCTCTTAAAGGACTAAAAGTCCGAGCCATGCTCCAAGTTGGAGGTCTTCCTCCGACTAGGGCAGGGACGATCGTAGCTTCGCATGAGCGAGGATAGATCCAGCGGGCAGGAAAAAGTTATTCCTTTAAGCCTGAAGGTCAGGGAAAGGCTGAGCGACAGGCTTCATTGCCAAGAGCGGAAAGGAGTTTCCTCCCGCCGAAAGGCAATAAGACCGTTATTGCTGGAGAAGAGGCCTCACGGGAAGAGGTATATCTCCCACGGCACCAACCACCTTAGACTCTTCACTTTGCCTGGGAGACCCCTGTGGATGACTATCGCAGATGACGCGACCTCCGTACCGCGACTGTAGCGGGTTGTCTCTTCTAGAGGAGGAAGCGTAGTGTCTCAAGGCATGAAGCCGAAGCGACGCCCCGGTTCGGGAGAGATGTCGCAGTGTGGTTGCTTGAGTAGTCTGCGCCGTGGGAGAAGCTCTCCCGGGAGTTCCGTCAGGGGAAGCAGAGGGTCCAGAAACCGTTCTGCGCATAGTCCCAGTGGAGCTCTCCCATTGAAAGGTTGACAGACAACCTGGTTTTGTTGAGACCCATTGTCCGCAGACAAAAAGGAGGGAAGACGCAGGCGTCGAAGTTGTCCCACCATCACCGGAATGCATCTTGCCAGAGTCTCGGGGTCTGAGACTGGGGGGAAAACTAGCGGAAGCTTGAGGTTCCAAGCTGTCGCGATCAGGTCCCCCAGACCAGCACTTGCTGGTTACCCAAGGTCAAAGACCCTTAGGTACACTCTCTCTATGAGGCTCTGCTCGGATAGTCTGAGAGAAACATTCCCCTGCCTGGAATGAGAGAGCCGATGGTGGAATTGAGAGAATCTCAATCATCCCGGTATCTCTACTGCAAGATGTGAAGGTGTGAAAATGCGTCCCCTGCTGGTTAGCATGAAGTCGACACGCAACGGGGCGACTTGGCAGGAGCGGTAGGATCTGAAGAGGGGCCAGACTAAGGCCCTTAAGCCTGCCTGAATGATGGAGAGGTATCCTTCAGGTCTTGACCATAGGCCTGGACCGGAACATGCCCCCCCCCCCCCTTTCCTTTGACGAGTCCGAGAACCGCATCAAGAATGTGGGGAAAGGACGAGAATATCCACTACCATCAAGAGGCTCCATAGGTCAACACCCATTGCAGGTTTAATAGTTCCGCTGGTCCCATAGGGCCAGGGAGTCCGGTTAAACATTGGCTGAAGCCACCGGAACTTGGATCGCCCCACATGGAACTTATCCTGAGGCGACCGTTCGGACTATAAACGGGTCAATGAGGAAAGAAGAACTAGGAAACGTTCCAAGGTAGGGCTGAAAACTCTGCTTGACTGAGAACAGGTACTGCGACTCTCCTCAGTCTTGCCACAGTCAACCGAAAGGAAGGCTCGGAGGATGTGGTAACAGAATCTGGCGTCCCCAGGTGGTCACCCATCCAAGTACCGACGTTGCTTAACCTCGCTGGACGGACGAGAAGCGGGGTTTCCAACGTGGTAAGGCGGTTGACTCAATATCATGGCCAGATACTCCAGAAGTTGAGGCAGAGGAAGAGAAGGCTCCAAGCAAAATACCATGAGTCCACACTCATGGTCAGCATTCGGAAGCTTTTCCCGGCGCTGAAGAAGGTCGAAACCCGAGCCTACCGGAGTTGACCAGCCCTCCAAACAGCAGAGGAGGCGGAAGTCTGCACCTGAGCGGCCAAAAGGAAGGCAGGGAGAGTTCTCTGGGGAAACACACCTGCTATGCCACGGCGGGATAGCCACACTGCATCATAAGCAGGAATACTTGCAGTTTAGGCTGAATTCGACGAGCACCCTGGAAGATGGATGGAATGGAAACTGAAAGTACCCGTCCTTCCGATCCAGGGTTAAAGGAGTCCTGTCGCCTCGTTACCAGTCTGATCGATTCTGCTGGTCTACGCTGGCCGAAGTTTGTTCGACAAACTTGATCAGGGCTGAGAGGTCGACTATGGACATCCCCTCTCAGATCCTTCCTTACAAGAAAGGATCGACTGAGGGGGCCGGGGGTGAAGCCGTCGATGATCCTAAGGAAGACCTTCGCCTAAGGTATGGATCATTCTGCCCAACCGGGTAACTCTGCTGATGCTATGGCATAGAGGTTCAGAGACACTGAATTCGCTGACAGAGACGGCAGGCGCGATATCCTTGGCTACTCACAGAGATTGTGCGGGAATGGGCATCGGGAAGCTGTCATTCGGATGAGTAACCTTAAGCATCCTCCCAGCGAAAAAACCTGCAATCCTAGAGTTCGTGAACTCCTTTTAGGACTATGCCCCCCCCCCCCCCGGGGGAGTCTCCCGTGCCATCTGTTCCTGACAGGAGGAAACTGCAATTGGACACCTTGTCCCAGTTGTCGTAGCCGATAACTTAGGCCGACGTGGTTGAAAGAAAAGGGAGCTGGAGCCCTGCAGAGTCTGGAAGAAAGCGCCTTGGAGGAGTGAAACCGGAAGTCGATTTACTCCGCACAGCAGATGTTTAAGTCTCTGTCCTTGGGCAAAGACAAAACTCTTCTCAAGGATGGAAGGGTGTCTGAGGTCGTTGACCTCCACAGATGAGACACCCGAAGGAAGCCTTCAGTCAGTGCGTCCAGATGGTACAACATCGAGCTTGTCCGCAAGTAGATACTTAACGACGAAAGGCCAAGGTGCCTGAGCTCGAGAGGAGGAAAGTACCCTTGATCTTCCTGTAGCTTCCTTGAACCAAACCTCGGGCCGTAACCGAGGAGGGAAAGAACCTGGTAAGCTCCCAGAGGAAGAGGTAAGCAGTCACCCCTTGTCCGATGGAGAAATCTTCAACGGAAAGCCCCCCCGCCAAAAATCCTTCCAGGGCGGGAGAAGGAGAGAGTACTCGTGCAGGAGTGGGGACCCTCGAGACCGACCTCTTGGGAACCAACTTCGCCCTGGGGGAAGTCACCACGAAGTCCACTCCTCTCTTTCTCTTCAGCGTAGGAGAGACAGCCGCTGGTTTGTTACCCTGGCCGGTGAGTGCTGGTTTCATAACCCTCATTAACGCCCGTGCCAGCGGATCAAACCATGTCTGCTGCTCCAAGGACACAGAGTCCGAAATCCTCGCTAAGGTGAAAGGGATCGGGCGATCCTTTGGAGAGGACACGACGGTTCCTGCCTGAAAAGAAGGTGGGAAGAATGCTGTACTGACCTGTCTTCGTCCTGCACTACCAACCTGTGCTTGGATGGAGGTGATCCCGAGTGCCGCCTAGGAGCAGGCGTCCCTGCTGCTACCACCGGCTGTGGAATTCGCCGCGAACTATGGTCGCGCGAGGGCGAACGGTCGCGCAAAGGCGAATGGTCGCGCGGGCGCACAGGCGAGTGGTCGCGCGGGCGCGCAGGCGAGCGGTCGCGAGGGCGCGCAGGCGAGCGATCGCGCGGGCGCGCAGGCGAGCAATCGCGCGGGCGCGCAGGCGAGCGATCGCGCGGGCGCGCAGGCGAGCGATCGCGCGGGGCGCGCGATCGCGCGGGCGAATGGGCGTGACGGCGAGGGATCGTGCTGCCGCGTAGGTGAAGAAGATCGCTGGCGGTAAGCGATGGCGAGCAGCATGTGTAGGTGAATGATCGCGTGATAGGGTGCGATGGTGATCAGCATCCGCAAGAGGGCGAGCGTTCAGGGTTGTGCGATGAGGAGCAGCATGCGTAAGCGGGCAATCGTGCAGGGTTGTGCGATGGCGAGCAGCATGCGCAGGTGAATGATCGCGTGAAAGGGTGCGATGGTGATCAGCATCTGCAGGAGGGCGATCGTTCAGGGTGGTGCGATGAGGAGCAGCATGCGTAAGCGGGCAATCGTTCAGGGTTGTGCGATGGCAAGCAGCATGCGCAGGTGAATGATCGCGTGAAAGGGTGCGATGGTGATCAGCATCCGCAAGAGGGCGATCGTTCAGGGTTGTGCGATGAGGAGCAGCATGCGTAAGCGGGCAATCGTTCAGGGTTGTGCGATGGCGAGCAGCATGCGCAGGTGAATGATCGCGTGAAAGGGTGCGATGGTGATCAGCATCTGCAGGAGGGCGATCGTTCAGGGTGGTGCGATGAGGAGCAGCATGCGTAAGCGGGCAATCGTTCAGGGTTGTGCGATGGCACGCAGTTGAGGGTCGCGCGATGGCGATCAGCATCCGCAGTTGAGGGTCGCGCGATGGCGATCAGCATCCGCAGTTGAGGGTCACGCGATGGCGATCAGCATCCGCAGTTGAGGGTCGCGCGATGGCGATCAGCATCTGCAGTTGAGGGTCGCGCGATGGCGATCAGCATCCGCAGTTGAGGGTCGCGCGATGGCGATCAGCATCCGCAGTTGAGGGTCGCGCGATGGCGATCAGCATCTGCAGTTGAGGGTCGCGCGATGGCGATCAGCATCCGCAGTTGAGCTAGTAGCTGGCGAACCATGTTCCTTCAGAAGTGTTGGAGAACGTTGGCGTGCCAGCTGTAACACACGTGGGCGATCCGGAGATCGCTGGCGAGCTGATGATCGCTGACGAGCTGACGATCGCTGGCGAGCTGATGATCGCTGACGAGCTGATGATCGCTGACGAGCTGATGATCGCTGACGAGCAGAAGGCTACGCGTGGAAGCCTGCGTAAAGAAGAGTCCTTGACCCCGACCTGAACCGAAGTTCTAGATCGCGAGGGCGAACGTGGGCGCACAGGGCACGTAACAGGAACCGCAGGGAAGATCATCTTGAAAGCGCTGACGAACAGGAGAGCGCTGACGAACAGAAGGGCGCGCAGGGAAACCCTGACACGCAAGGGAAGAACCCCCGTGGGGGCAACCCTTTGCCCCGAAGGAATCGTTGTCCGCCGGGAGACTGATGTCCGTCGGAAGACCGCTGTCCGTCGGGGAGACTGATGTCCGTCGGAAGACCGCTGTCCGTCGGGAAGACCGTTGTCCGTCGGGAAGACCGTTGCCCGTCGGAAGACGAGATTAGACTGCTGTCCATCTGCACCAAGACGGAAGATCGAGAAAAAGAAGTTGTAGGCTGCAAACGGAGATTCAAAAAGGCGCCTCAAGCACCCTTATAGGGAGATGAGAGGCCCTTACGACGAGGCGGACGGAGGGCCTTACGGCGAGGGAGGCCAACAGCAACAGCAACAGAAGAAACCTCCGAAGAGGAGTCTCTATGAGTGTACTCTCTCGCGAACGAAAGAGAAACACTTCGTGGAAGAGACTGGTCAGCCAGTGACCTAAAAGGGGCAATCCTCCGAAGAGGAGCTCCTGCAGTTGCCCAGCCCCTTGAGCGAAACTGCAGGTGCGACCGCTCAGCACCAAGAGCATAGTCGCACGAAAAAAAGGCAAGAGAAGAACCCCCCAAAAGAGGAAAAGCTCAAGCCTGGACAGGAAAAAACTTCCCTCGGAAGGAAAGTTATCCGCCCAAGGAGGCAAGCCTCCTGACTGTTCTAAAAAGAACTGGAGAGCTGTCCGTCGACACGGGAGTACTACCAGTAGAAGGAGACACGCCCCTGACGACAATACAAGGGGGGAGGCAGCAACAGCCGAATCCCCAGGACTCAACCAGACAGCTCACACCGTTGCTATATTACAGAAACGAACTAGATCGGTAACTGTAAAAAAATAAAACAAATAATATTAGTACACATTCATTCCCCCGGGAAGGCTCCGAAGAGGAATCCCGAGGAAAAGGAACAAGAATTACACAACAGGCACGTGCCCTCACAACCACTTACACTCGCGGAAGGAGAGCTGTAACCAAAACAGAATTATAACAATTATAATTATGTAACTATGTAATTATGTAATTTAAAAAATGAATGAACACTAAAGAAAAAACGAAAACCCCGAAAGGAATCGTTCTACAAGCTGAAAAATTAACAACTACAATTAGATTCATAAACTAATTGAGACAAAATGTACGGCGTAGCAACCCCACCCACACGGGAAGGAAGCTACAAGGGCGTAGTAAAACATAGTAAAAGGGTGAACGACCTCAAGAGAGAGAGAGAGAGAAAGACCGAAGTCAAACTCGATCGCAACCCATAAAATTAGGCCGTGGTGGCCTAACTGCCGAGGCCTCCACGTAGATATCGTACACTACACACACACATCTGAAAAGGAAACTTACTTATTTCTATACTCAAATATATATACAAACATGAAAACATGTTTACATATATATTGAGTAAAAGAAAAGTAAGCGATTAAGTAAAGACAAAACAGACAATGGCTGCCAAGCGAGGACCAAGACAGAGACGTCTGTCACAGTCCGAGCCAAAAGTGAAAGTGAGTATTCACCTGTGTGTGAGGGGGAGGAGGGGTAGCTAGCTACCACTCCCCTACCCCCCCGCTAACTAGCGCGGGGGTAATACACCCTCGTTAAATTCTAATGGCTCGCCATTTCAGCTACGCTAAAAGTAATAACCCTTTGTAAATAGCGTGGTTTGTATTTCGGTTACGGAACAAATATGGAAAGGTACATCAGCATCCTGGAAAGTAAGTATAATCATTGAAGTTCCAGGAACCTTATGCACTTTCCATACATTTAATGGACACATAGAAAGTATCTCCTCCTCTGTAAATTCGTATAGGTCCTTATTAAAGACCACTCCCCTTCCATAACTAAAATTTAGATGAGGTTTCATTTCCAATGTAATTTCATCACTGCCTGTCTGTAAGTTAGACAGTATTGCAGACTGAGTCGAAGATTTGGCATGGATGAGATAACTGTTCTTCCCAAAACGAGATATATCTCCAGGTGCTATGGTTCCTACTTTTTTTTTGGATAAACTTACATATCTTAAAATAATTCCCTATTATCCCTTTAGGTTCAGCTAAGAGCCACATTGGTGGTTTGGGTTTTCTCTGTGAAGGCATGGGTACATTTCTATCTTTTTCAAACCAATCAGCAGGTTTGTACACATCCAATTCCTTTGGGACCTTATCACAAAGAGCTCCCATGATGTTCAATTCGTTAATTTTGATACTACTAATATTACTTATGGCATTAAACGCTTCATCATGACTTTCAAAAGATATCCAAGAGTCCCATTTTTCATCTCCAAGTCGCATCCTTATTTCCTTTATCAATCCATAGCACTCAAATGCTCTATATATATCATCATAATTTGTCTCTAATGGGATTTGGGAAACATGAAGGAATCGTAGTTTCCCTGTGTTACCCAAATTGCTAGATTTTTTAACATCAGTAGAGTGGTCCTTTTTAGTTCGAAGGTCGTCAACAGAGTTTTCCTTAATTACAGTAGCAGAAGTCGTCAACAGTGCCGGGGGGGAGTCAGCAAATCCAGGGGATGGGGAGTCAGTATTTGAAGGGTCCATATTTAAGGGTGGGATTTTCAGGTTTTTTGTTGTTTTGTTGGGCTACCTGCTTGAGAATTATAAGAAAGTATCATACGTTGGAAAGGAAATTTGCATTCTCCACTATCGGCACAATTATAGTATATTTCCCCGATGGTCCACTCCATACCCTACCCGAAGGATAGCATCAAAACAGATATAGAGGCACAGGTGTAAGCTAAACCCGCCTGTTAGGACTGAGACCAAAGTAATATGGAATCATCCTCCCCATATCTGTAATGATGGGCTTCCGGCCAAAAGCCAAGAGTCCCACCTCAAGGATTGGATCCCCCTGGATTCCGATGACCCAACCCTTGAGAGTAGTTCCGCCAAAAAGGTCCAAACCATCTTTGGGATGGCTGAGATCATCCAATACTCTCATATATAGCTTTGAATGCGAATACCTCCCAACCGTGATCCCTTCTCCTATTCATCTAAGCAGGCAGTAATAACGAATGTGGAAATATCCACGCCATTTAAATAAAATAGAAAAAAAAATAGATAAATAAATAAATGAACAAATAAAATAAAAAAATATATATATATATATATGCATACATCTACATATATATATAACTAAGAAAAATAATAATCATAGAGATAGGACAGCAAGATGAAAGAAAGGAAATTTGATAAAATTAGGAGAAGGTCGAAGTAATATTAAGCAGAAGAAAAAGATGAAAGAGAGAAATTTAGATTCGAATTGGGGGAGCAATTTCCCGAAGTACGAGAGCCCTCTTGCCCGTCACCAAGATTCAGCACGGGAATGAAATGCCGTGCTGAAGCTCAATGACTTCATCAAGGCATTCTCTCATTAAGAGGGTCGAGTTCAGATGAAGATCTGCTACTTGGCGTCCTGAGTCGTAAGTGGGGCACTGTTCGGAGTACCGAAGGATGCGAACCATACTCCATGGAGGAGAACTCCCTTCTGACACTGGGAAGGTAGGATCGAATCTTCATAGGGAGAGGCAATGCCGATGCACAGGAAAGGTTAATTTCTTTCGGTCTGAAGGCGAGGCTCATGGACGAGCAGTGGCTTTTCATCGCTATACCGAGAGAAGCTTTTCCTCCCGAAGGTAAACGAGGAGCTCCACTATTACTTGAATAGTGGCATCAATGGTAGAGATACCTCTTCCATGACACCTACTAGAGAAGACAGTCCAATTGGCCTGGTAGACTGAAGCCGAAGATCTATGCAGGAATCTAGAGTTCCTCTTAGCAACTTGTTGTGGAAAAGCTTCTCTGAGAGAGGAGGTGCCAGATAGTCTTCAGGCGTGAAGTCACAGCGAAGCTACGGCTTTGTGAAAGATGTTCACATGTGACTGATAAGAGTAGATCGTGCTGTGGAGGCAGTTCTCTCGGGATCTCTGTTGGGAGTTGCAGACGAGTCAGTTGGGCGTGACGAGTTTGATGGGAGAGGCAAGACAAGACAGCCAACAAAGAGGCCTGCTCCAAAGAGCAAGAGCGGGGAATGGAGGAATCCCACAAAGGGAAGAATAAACAAGAGAAGGAAGTCATTCCTGTGGATGGGAAAAGGTAACTAACAGTTTCTGCTGCTGTTGACAATTCTCCCACAAGCCAGAAGATTTCTGAACAGCAGCTGGTGGAGGCACTCTTCCTCGGAAGGGAAAGTTCCAACTACCTGGAGGTGAACCTCCGGGTAGCACCCTCTGTTTCCCATCAACGAGCTTTAGCTCAAGTTGAAGGTCGACATAAGAGTGTTGCCTGAGAAAGGGATTATCCCTTGTCCGTTAGGAAGGGTGTCCTCATCTCTAAGAGATTTAAATGACAGTACCATTCGGAATCTAACTAGATCCCGGAGGCCGTGTGGTACAGCAAGAGCCCCCCACCTTTTCTTTGAAGCAGCTGACTGCCAATGAAGAGATAATTCGAAGGAGTCTAATGCGGGCCCGATGGACCAGAGTGAAACAGTTACCCATGAGACGTAACCACTGCTGGCTAACAGTGCATCTCTTAGAAGGAAGAGACCAACGCCATCTCCAGCCTTGGAGCCCATCGTTCTGGAAACTCCAGCAGGTTGATGACGATGAACATGTCTAAGAAAACTTGTCTCTTATAAGAAAGCAGGGATATCTCTCGAGCTAGCTTTACTTAATCCTCTGATTGCGGCAAACCTGAGTTATCTCAGTGGTGACAAAGGTAAGCCACCGAGTCTGTTAGGACCAGCCAGTCGTCCCGAAGACTTCAGAGAACATAGCCGATCCTGTAAGCCCAGGTTGACTCTAGGGTAAAAACTCTCGTGAAAACCTGAGGTGCTGTCAAAACCACGGAAAGAGGGCTGATGTTGCTTGTACAAGTTCCAAGGGAGCCTAAACTGACGGAGACAGAGAGCAAGAGAAGAGGAATACTCGCATCTAAGTTGCTATAACCATAGCGTAAGCAAGAGCTGAATTCAATCAATAGAACTGGGGGGAAATGACAGAAGGGAATAACCCCACAGGGTTATGTCTCCCGAGAAGAAGATCAAAGGAATCTGCCCAAAAACTGTCATAGAGATATCCGATAAGGTCTCAAACTTGTTGAGAGAAGAGAAGTAAATAACCCAAAAAGATTATGTTCACAAGACTCTTTCTGAATCACTGGAGAAAGGCGGCAAAGGAGAGTGGCACCAGTATGATCGAAGATACTTCCTTGATGACGGATGTCTTAGAAACCAGGAGTGTCCTAGTGATCGAACATGCACAGGAAGTCCTGTGAATTAACCGTATGTTTACATGTATGCCTTTTCTTTGCTGAAGAGCTTTTGATGAACTAACTTGTTCCAGGAGGATAAAACAAAAACTGGAGACTTTTATAGGAAAGAAATGACTATATAAGCTTGGATATACATGATAAAACACATCGTTCTGCTAAAAAGACATAATACCCGAGTCCTGGAGTCTGACTGGATGTTTGAATTTGCTTAGATTAAGGTGAGAACTACTCTTACACCTCAACAGGTGGGTGGATGAGATGTGCATGCTCTTGTAGCTGAGCTGCGGATTTCTTGTCCTTGTCGAAAAGAGATTAGTACTTCGAACTCGTAAGAGGGGATTGCCCACTACGGGGCAAACCTAACTCGAGGACAAGAAAGGAGTTATCTGTAGAGAAGAACATTGGCCAATGGGCGAACACAGGCTGTGGGAGAGCTTCATTGTCAGAGGGTTAACGAACAAGATTGAGGTCAAACTAAGGGTTGGTCGTATAGCCTCTCCGGAGGAGAATCCCACGGAAAGAGGGTTGATTTTGCTTGTACAAGTTCTGAGGATGCCTAGGCTGATGGAGACAGAGAGCATGACGAGAGGAATCCTTGCATCTAAGTTGCTATAAATTGCAAGAGCTGAATTCAATCAATAGAACAGGGCTGAGGGATGACAGAAGGGAATAACCCCACAAGGTTATGTCTCCTGATGCAGATGTGAAGGGCCGAGAAGATCAAAGGAATCTGCCCAAAAACTGTGATAGAGATATCCGATAAGGTCTCAAACTTGTTGAGATTAGAGAAGCAAATAACCCCTAAAGATGACAAATTCGTAGAAAATTTGTATTTTTCCTAACTATACAAACCTTAGCTATTTATTAGGGGTTATACTTTCGTTGGAGCTGAAATGACGAGCCATTAAAATTTAGCAAGAGTTAACTACCCACACCGCTAGTTAGCAGGGGTAGGGGGGTTAGCTTGCTACCACTCCCGTTCACACACCTGTGATTTAGTCACTTTGCTTGGAGGTAGGACTTAAAGGGGGATAGGGATGGGGGGCAAGTTTGTATAAATAGCTAAGGTATGTATAGTTAGGAAAAATACAAATTATCTACTAATTTTTCATTTGTTCTGTAACTGGAATACAAACTACGCTATTTATTAGGGGTGGCTCACCCATAAGGAACGGTGGACGTCCCTGCCAATCTGGCTTTTGGCTTTGCCCGGGGGCTCCTTACCTGAGTATGTTAGTACTCAAAAATAAGGAGTCCCTGCCCTCACTAAACCTTGCTATGCAAGCTGTGTTGAGACGTGCAGGAGTGTGACTATCTAGGTAAAGTTATTCCAAGTCTATGTAAGAAAAACCTGATGTAACCAAGACTTCCCAATACCACCTCGCCAGGGTATCGGGATGCAACAGTATTAGCTTAATACTAGGTACACAAGGGAGCATGCTTTAACTGCAGTAGTTTGAGGTCAGCTTATGCAGAGAACCCAGGATGCTGCTTTCCCCACGAGAGGGTAGGATGAAGAAAAGAATAAGACCCAGTCAAATCTTTTCATTCACGCAGACTATAACCTGGTAATAGTGCCCTCAACCTTCTGCTACTTGTCCAATAAGGAGCTGGAGGTACTGTATACAACCAGCTGTTGTGCAGCCACCACCGGACCGATAGAGATCGTATCGAGTTCCTGTGGGTCACGTCTTGCAGGAGAAAGGTTGTGAAAGTCACCTGGAGCATTCACATCCTTTCTTGTAAAACCTGCATCGCAGAGTAATCTGCTAAGAAGGACCAGGGGCATAGTTATGCCCCTGACACTGTGAGTCGTCATGTAGAGATGATGTTTCGGTGATCCTCCTGTAGTCTCTTCCAGTGCTGATGACAAGAGAAGGGACCCGGGCGGGCTGTTGCCGTTTTCTTTAGGTAAAGTCCCATACCTTACCCTGGGTACAGTAACGGATGATCTGGATCATCCGTTACAGAGTTGAGACTTGTGTAGGATCCGTCACCTCTGGAAGCTGTGTCTGGCGACATACTCAGGGACGAAACTTAACATTGTCTTTCGCCCTTCTCAATGATAGGCAATGTCGAAAGAGAGACCATTAAGTTCCTTGACTCGTATGGTTGCTGTCCAAGTGTGTAGGAACATTTTTGTTCTTAAATCAGGAGAAAATTTGTTGCCTGGTGAAGTGGAACATAAGGAGGTCCCTTTAGGGATCGGAGATTTGAACCATGTTCAGAGAGGAAGGTCTCAATTCCGACTGAGGAAAGGCAAGTTGTAAGTCCGTATGAGTTAGGAAAAGTCTATCGATGAGAGGGTGTCCCTTCCTTAGTTTGAAGGTGAAGGATCAAGCTTGAGTGATCATCTTTACCTGTCGTAACTGAATAGGGGGTCTTTTCCTCTTGTATATACTCAAGGATTCTACTATTGCTGGAATCGAGTGAAGACACACACTTTCACATGACACCAACCACACAAGACGTTATACTGCCTGGTAGACTGATGCTGAGAAATTCCTCAGATATCTAGACAACCTTTTCACAAAGAGGTATTGGGTAGTCTTCAGGCGTACAATCCTAGCAAAGCTATAGCTTGTGGTAGGTGTCGAAGTGGGTTGTCTGTGATGTGGAGAGGGTTCTCTTGGAGACTATCAGGAGCTGCAAAAGGTTTGGAAACCGCTTTGCATAATGCCATAGCGGAGCTAGGAGAGTCCTTGAGAGGTTGACCAATGTTCTAGCCTCCTCGAGTGCCCTTCTCCAGATAAAACAGGGACGAGACGTAAACGTCATTGTTGTACCCACCGTTGTTGCCAGAGAACCTTGGGATCTAGAGCTGGTGAGCAACGGCAGCCTGAGATTCAGGAGCATTGCGAACAGACCCCTAGTTGGAGGACCTCGTAAAGTCGGAACTTTGTTGGCTACATAGCGATCCAAAGTGCATTCGGTATACCTTATCTAAGATGCCGTGAACAGATTGTCGGCGAGCACGTTCTTCCAGTCTGGAATGAAGGGGGCTGATAGTGGTACCGAATGGACTTTGGCCCATCTAAGTGTTTATACTGTTAGATTGGAAGAGGCTACGAGCAAGTTCCTTCTTGCTTGTCAATGTGAGTCTCTATGTGGTGTGTGGTGTGTCGTCCATCACATCACTGAGTGGTCTGTTAGGAACCGATGAGGCTGCTGAAGGTCCGGAAAGTTAGCCTTCATCTCTTAAGAGATCCAAGTGAAGGTACTTTCGGGCTCTGTCCAGAGGGCTGAGGTCGTGTGGTGCAGCACTATGGTCCCTCCTCTCTTCTTTTTCTGACTCAAGTCTCTTGGAATGGGAGTCGCTCTCGTTTCGTGAAGGTTTTGTGGAGATTGGTGTCTAGAATCAATCCCAGAAACACCAGTCTTCTGAGAGGGAAGTAGGGAAGACTTCCATAGGTTTACCATGATCACTGGATCTTGGTAAAAAGACTTCAGAAGTTCCGGTGTTAATGCAAGGTTGCCTCTGAGTCTGCTAAGGTCAGTCAGTCGTCCCGAGACAGAGGAGACAGAAGCCGATCCTGTGAGACCAGGATGGGTGTAGTGGAAAGACCGAAGCACAATGCCTTGAACTGGTGTTTCTTGTTAGTCTAGACTGAATCTTCCAACATTCCTAGATGGATGGTTTGGACCTGGGAGTAAGTGTCCTTTAAGTCCAGTGCGCAAATGAAGACCTGAGGTCTTAGCCCTTGTTCAAACTCCAACATGGTGTGGACATAGACCCAAAGGGACAACTCCTTGCAGATCCTTTTGCATGGAAGACTGTCGACGCTGGAGTCTTGACTTGTGTTGTAAAGGATCAGGCGCAATACCCAGTGTAAGAATTCTTCTCTTAGAGAGAATTCCTTTAACTAACAGAAGGAGGGCAACGCTTGGCCTTACCATGCGCCCTGATGGGATTGATGCTATTCCTTAGAATAGAATCAATCTGGCAAATGTTAATCAATGGTTAACCGTTGGGTATCGTGGTTACTGTGCAGTTGGAGAGTGCTCGCAAGTAGTTCCCTGTCGACAAGCCGTTGATGAGGGTTGTCGAACGTTTGTGATGGCGAATGGCCAGTAGCGAGAAGTATGTTGTACACCTTATGATCTAGGAAACTACAGGAAGCAGTTGACTAGTAAGTTCGAGTCACGAACTGCTGGCAAATTGCCGATGACCGATGAATCGGCGGTCTGTGAGCCGATGGTGAGATCAGCAAGCTGATTATGGTCCCCCCTGGTTGGTCAGATGAGCAAGCTGAAGGATGGGCTGGTCAGAGATCAACGAGCTGAGTTCAATGATCGAAGAAAGATGAGCTGCCCATCGGTGATCAAGTGATCAGCAAGCCGATGACTGGTTATTGACTAGCAATCGGTGATTGGAAACGCTAGCAATTGGAGATCCTTAGTCATTGGAGGGACTAGAGGTCAAAGATCAGCATTGAGCTAGCAATTGGCGATCTGGTGATCAGCAACCTAGTGATCAGTAAACTATGAACTTGCCATCAGCAAACAGTGATCTAGAGATCAGACTGTTGATGTTTTCCCGTTTGCTGATGGAGGTCTGTCAAGGAAAAAAGAAACTTCAGAAGAGACAGGGACCCAGGATTCCCTGTTTCGATTCCCCTTGTAGGATGGAATCTTCAGGATCTTGAATCCTTCTGTGAAGCCTTATTCCTCTTTCCCGGTGGCAATGTTTATGTGTCTGCAGGGAGGAATGGGGCAATGGTGACCTGTCCAAAAAGTTTTATTCCTGTTCACTGCCTATTGCTTGAGTGTGTAGGAGAGTACTAGAGCGATGGCACACAGGATGATGCTGGTGCTCAATTTCTGCCTGGAGAGCAGGCAAGTGCTGGCTCTTAGACAAGAGCTGGTGCATTGGATCTGAGACCGTAACTGCGCAGGAAAGTGCAGAAGAGCGCTGGCGCGCAGTAAGGCACTGTGTAGTTTTGTGCATTCTCTCTAGAATGCGCCGAAGCGTGTGACTGGTTGCACAAGGGCGGGTACATTGGCGTGAGTACTAGGTGGAGACTACTGGCGCGCGCGTGCGGGGAAGGCCGTCGGGGCGTGCGTGCGCCCGGAGGACCGTCGGGGGGCGCGCGCGCTCGGAGGACCTTCGGGGCGCATGCGCGGTAGACTGTTGGCGCGCGTGGAAAATCAACGGCGGCCGCGCGCAGAAGATTATCGGTGCGCGTGCGCATTAGACTGTTGGCGCGCTCGCGGAAGGCTATTGGTGCGCGGGCGGAAGATCTTCGTCGTGCTCGCGCAGGAGACCGTCGGCGCCAGCAAGCGGAAGGCTGTCAAAAGGCGCCCGCGCACAGAAGACTTTCGGAGGGGCGCGCACTGAAGACTGTCGGAGGACGCGCACAGAAGACTGTCGGAGGGCGCGCACGGAAGACTGTTGGGGCGCGCGCGAAGGTAGCGCTAGTAGGTTGCCAGGTCAGCTGGCAGGACGATCAGGAACTGGGATGTGCCGTTTGGAAGGGCAATCATCCACCGATGGGGACCGTAAAAAGGTCCGCGTTAAGAGTCCAGGACCGAAGTCCAAAGGACTACGTTGCAGTACAAGGTTGCGCTGGTAGATCGGTAGGTCCTGGTTGGTCTGCTTGATCCTCCGAAGAGGTGTTTCTATGAGTGGCCTCTCTCGGAGACTTGAAGACACCCGTGATGATGCCCATGAGTTCCAGTGGATCAGCAAACTGACCTTTAACAGTAGCAATCCTCCGAAGAGGAGTCTCTATGAGTGGCCTCTCTCGCGAATGAGAGAGGTGAACACTTCGTAGAAGAGACTAGAAGACGCCCATTGAGGGCCGGTGGATCAGCAAGCTGACCTTTAACAGTAGCGATCCTCTGAAGAGGAGTCTCTATGAGTGGCCTCTCTTGCGAACGAGAGATGTAAGCACTTCATAGAAGCGACGTGCCAAGACCGTGCTCCGCCCCTGAAGGAAGAGAAACTCAGCAAGGGGGGAGAGAAGTCTGGGCGAAGGCAGCAACAGCAGCCGGAGACGATGAATTTATTAAGATGTGGGAAGTTCTCCCTCTGAAGAGAGAAACAACCTTACACCTGGGGAGGAAACTTCCCTCAGAAGGGATGTTGTCCAACCCCTAGAAGCGAACCTCCTTTAGCGTTCTAAGATGATCTGAAGGGATGACGCCCATGACGACGTCCTCTGAGGGATGGCAGTGACAGCAGATTCCCCACGCATGAACAGAACAGCTCTGCTTCGTCGGCACTCTTAGTCGAACGAAGAAAAACTGCATAGTTAACTGGGAAAAAATAAATTAATTATTTAACAGAAATTCCGTATGAAGGAACCCGTAAGAGGAACCCCGAGGGAACAACATAAAATAAGTATTGCGCCGACAAAAAATTAATTATTCAACAAATTCCTTAGGGAGGAACTCCGAAGAGGAACCCCGAGGGAACAACATAAAATTAAGTATTACATCCTTCCTTCCCCAGTCGACATCCACGGGAGAAGGGGGGAGCGGAGGAACTGTAATTAAAACAGAATTACAATTATTTAAATCAGCTAAGAATATTCACTAATAGTGAGAACCACTGACCCTCCGAAGGGAAGTGTTCCCCACGGAGCAAAGCTGAAAAGTTAAAATACAATTATATCTTCACTAAAAATAATTGAGACAAACAATCGGAAAAGCAACCTAACCCGCGCATGGGAAAGGAGCTTCCCCAATAGTACACTGTTGTTGTAAAGGTGAACAACCTCGAGAAGAGAAAGACTGTAGTCAATCTTTGAGAGGCCACATTCCCTTCGCTCAGAAATCCAAGTTTCCCGTAGGAAAAAGGAAAAGGCGAAGACAATAGTTGAATGAAGAGGGTCCAGGCAATGACGATTCCCCTGCGGCGGCCAAGTTAACAGTTATATGCCGACGGGAAGACCGATAGACCAAAGAGGGAGAGGTCGTTCCCCACGAAGTGGAACTGTGCTGGCCTTGCTAATGTACGCAAGTGTCGTCGTAAATCTATCACACACATAGCACAAACACTGAAAAGGAAACTTATCACATTTCTATACACATATATATACATAAACATTAAGAATGTTTTCATATACTGTATATACAAGTATAAGAAAAAGTAAGTTAAAAGAAAAAATTTAATGGCAGTCCAGAATAGGCGAGGAAGGAGAGAGGAAACAACCGCTCTCAATCCGAGCCAAAAGTAAAGTGACTAAATGACAGGTGTGTGAACGGGAGTGGTAGCAAGCTACCCCACCCCCACCCCCCTAACTAGCAGTGTGGGTAGTTAACCCTTGCTAAATTTTAATGGCTCGTCATTTCAGCTCCGCCGAAAGTATAACCCCTAATAAATAGCGTGGTTTGTATTCCAGTTACGGAACAAATTATGTTCACAAGATTTGTTCTGAATCACAGGAGAAAAGCGGCAGAGGAGAGTGGTCAGAAGACTTCTGTTGCGACGCCCGCTGTGTAGAACTATGTTCTACCTGCCTAGAGGCGGTATATACTGTAGGTGATAGTGCATGTCCAACTAATAAAGGTCTAATTAATGAAGATGTCGGCTTGTAAGGTAACCATTTACCATAAAGTAATGCAAGGGAAGAGGTAGAAAGCGTAAGAGGTGACTTCGTCACAGAGACACAGGGCATGTCAGCCCACTAATAGAAGTCGTGCTAGTAGTGGTTGTGGCGCGAAGAAAATGTTCATGAATGCTGATAAGGACTGGAGAGCCGATGAAGAAGACTGCCAAACGTATGCGCAGACTCTATGAAGTTTAAAGAAGATGAAATCATCGGGAACCGATAACCCTGTACAGTACTTGTGTGAAACAAGTTCCTGGAGGCAAGCGAGGTATTAAGCGGCAAGGTTGATACTTGTGCTTAAACCCGCCCATCAATGGAGAGTGCTGGGTTAGGTTCCAAGAAGGGAGTGTGTACTAAACTCCTTCAACTGCATATCGTGGGAAGCACTACCAAAGTAGCGCAACTTGAAAAGACCAAAATATGACAATGTGTCATCTAGATGAGGATACTCTCATATGAACAGAGAGGAAGGAGAGTCTTGCTGGAAAGATCAGAGTGCTTGTTTGAAGTCAGGATCACAGCCCGTAGTTCAAAAGGAATTGATCATTCACAAGTCATAGCATCATGAACATGTTTGCGAGCGTGCATGCGTCTGCAAAGCAGCACATGCAGCAGGCGAAGCGATCAGATTGTCCGCAGTTGGAGAGGAGGGACGGACAAAATTGTGTGTCAACATGCACCTTTAAGCAAACACTCATTTGCCATTGCTTGTGAATGTTAGGACTAGCTGGCTCCATCTCGTAGGGAGTAAAGGCTTGTGGCAATAACCCTGAATGGTTATATCTTACGAGACTTGTTAAGACTGGAGAGGGAAACCCCTCAAGTGAGGAACCCCTTTCACATTGGAGAGAAAGGGGACCTTTCTTGTACGTTGGAGGAATAGCGCAAACATGTCTTTCCTACCGAGGGAACTTGGAGCACTGAGCAAGCTCAGGTCATTGAGTGAGTACATCCAGCCTACTGGCTGACCAAAATTAGTTAGCATTCTCACCAGGGAAGTATTCTAGGGAGACCTTGCCAGCAACTCTTCTGCTGCCAAGGAGTTGCGAAGGACTCCTCCACAAAGGGGAGAAGCTGGAACTTGTCCCTGCGGAGACAGGGAGGTGCCTAGGGAACCCAGTGTGCTGAGCAAGCTCAAGCCGTTGAGTGTGCTAGGTATGCTGAGCAATGCCCCTCAGCCGGATAGGCACTTGGAGAGAACCCGTCTGCAACAACTTTGCTGCCGATGAATTTACGGAAAGTGCATCAGCGAGGGGCACGAGACCTGTTAGAGAGAAAACCCCTACAAAGGTTCTGGGGGTGGGGAGACCCAGGACGACCCCTGTGCTTCCGTTGTGTCCTATGAATCAGCAACTCCAAGAGTCGTTCTTTAGCGGGTTGACCTAAAAGTCACATGGAAGGTAAGAGTTGATAAGCGTAAATGGGAGAGACTCCCCTGAAGTCGTGGGCACAGCCATATTGCTAGGGGAAGCAGCCAGGCCCTCCAAAACTGAGGGTTATCCAAGAGTCAACGATGACACTCTTGCTTGTTCATCCTCTGAAGAAGACAGAATGAGCTGAGGCCACAGGGAGGTAACAAGGCGCCAAAGAAAAAAGTAAAACCCGCTTGCCCGAGAATACTGTACTTTTGTTTACAGATAGTTTCATTATTAACACAGCCAAAAACAAAAAGTAATATTATTCACTTAAGTGATTGTGTGAACGGGGTGGGGTGGTTGGTCTACATCACGTAAAAGTTTATGGCTAGTTTCTAGCCAGCCTTAAGAAATAAATTTACATCATATAGTAAAGAGCGAAAGAGTTTGTATTAGCGTCGGAACAAATATATATTATCATAATGTAGTCTAGCCAGTATTTAATAATTGGATTTTGATAAAGAAACCTGTGATCCAAAACTAACTTTACTGACTACTACAGAATATAAAGGGATGGTTGACATCTTGAAAATTTTCTGTATTTATAAATAAATGCTATTCTGGAATAAAAAATCAATCGAACATTTGTCAATGCATGGTACTACTAAGTGTCTCTCAAAAGTTTAAATACAGTATAAAAAAAAAAACTTGTAAACGACTCACCCTATTCCCCGTTTGTTTGAGCAAGTATGTTCTATGCGTCCTCCCATCAGAACACCAGGCTTATAAAGAACAGATGTTCCAGTTTCATTTACCTCAATATGACTACCATTACAAAGTCTGTCCAAGAGGCGTATAAAATTTGCTTCATACTCTGCAATGTGAACAATAATCTTTCATAATAATGTTGAAGTTAAATTGAAAAGAAAAAAGATTAGATTAAATAACTGATTATTCCTACAAAACATATCATATTGACACAAAAATGACAAATTTGTGAGAAATTTATATTTTTCCTAATATACAAACCTGGAGCTTTTTATAGGGGATTACCTTTCGGCGAAGTTGAAAGACGAACTTAGAACAATTTTTAGCAAGGGGTAACCACCCAGCCCCCTAGTTACCAGGTGGGGGTAGACCAGCTACCCTGCTCACTCACACACCTGGGTTGAGTAACCACTTTGCTTTATGGCAGGACTTCTTGGGGGATAGGGCTGGTGGGCCAATTTGTATAATTAGCTTCAGGTTTCAATGTTAGGAAAAATACAAATTACTTACAAATTTGTCATTTGTTCCATCACAAATACAAACCCGTCGCTATTTATAGAGGTGACTTACTCTTATCAGTATCATTACAGTACTTGCTAAGCTACAACCATAGTTGGAAAAGCAGAATACTATAAGCCCAGCAGCCCTAACACGGAAAATAGCCCAGTGAGGAAAAGAAATAATGAAAAATAAAATATTTTAAGAACAGTAACAATATCAAAATAAATATTTCCTATATAAACTATAAAAACTTTAACAAAACAAGAGGAAGAGAAACTAGATAGAATAGTGTCCAAGTGCACCCTCAAGAAAGAGAACTCTAACCCAAGGAGGTTAAATGGTTGGAGATGCCCTCAAGCAGATTAAGTGAAGTCGGCCGTCTCGGCCAAGTGTAGGTATAAAGGTCGCGACCTGATGGCTGGGAGCTAATTATACGTCCATCATCTGCATCGACATGCCACAAACTATTAATGCTCTTCAGTTAATAATGCCGACCTTGTATAATGCTTATGAATGTAATCAAGATTAGACAAAAATTTAAATCCTACTATTACATTTCATTGGCATGTGCTTTTTTTTTTAATGTTATGCTTACCACATCCTCGAACTCTATCAAAATGGTACCAACAAGTTGATGGAAAACCTGGATTCACTAGTTTTTCATTTTCAAGATTGTAGATGAAAGCTGATACAACACTGAAAACCAGTAAACCATTATTGTGTTCATTGGTAATGGATGAAATAGCAATTAAGCAAAAATCGAGTGGGATAGCATAAGATCTTACGGTTTTGTTGACATGGATACTGAACTGGATGATGATAGCATTCGAGTTGCAAGAGAAGCATTTGTATTCATAGTGAACTTAGTGAATGCAGCAAGAAATTATCAATAGGCTATTTTTTGATAAACGGAATAGGTGCAGCTGAACGTGTTAATTTGTTAAGGCAACGTTTGGCTATGATGCATTCAGTGGGGGGTCAAAATTATCTCTTTGACTTTTGATGGACTATCAACGAATGCTGCTGTGGTCAAATAACTTGGTTGCAGTCTTGATTCTGAAAATATAAAAACTTAATTTCTTCATCCACTGACACAAGAGCAGATATTTATAATTTTTTAAACTTGCCATATGCGAATGTTTATTAGGAATTCATCAGGGGAAAAAATTTTGTTGATGGGGAGGGAAACTTTATCAAGTGGGATTTCATTGAAATATTACATAAGCTTCAAGAAGGCGGAGGTTGGCATTTTGCGAATTAATTCAGATCAAGACATCAGGCATGGATTAAAGAAAAAAGAAGGATGAATGTTAAACTTGCAGGACAATCTATCACAAAATCAATCCAGTTTTGTCCTCATAACAATTTTGTGGAGTTCATGGGATGCGAAGCGTCAATCAATTTTATTACTATTATAAACAATTTATTTGATGTGATGAATTCAATGAATTTTGTGGGTGGGATTTTAAGACGAATACAAAAGGATAACGAAAGATTTTTTGGGCCATACTGAATTATATCCAAGACAACTTTAACTTCCATGTGGTAAACCTTTGTTGAATTCATATCGCAAAATTGGCTTTCTTGGATTAATTTGTGTACTGTACTGAGTTTGATAAAAATATATGACAATCTAATAGGTTGTCCTGAACCCCAATTAAAATTCTTGTTTCTGCATAAGATGAGCCAATAACACCTGGAACGCTCTTTTTTTTTTTTTTCCTTCATTTTTTTTTGTCAAGTAAAAACTATGGGAGGTTGCAATAACAACCCAACTGCCAGTCAGTTTTCTGCGGCTTGCAAACGAATTTTAGTTCATAATGACTTGCAGGATGTGCTCAAAGGAAATTGCATACCTCTGGAATCAGTAAACATTCTTTCAGTTTCAAGCAAAGTTAAGGACTAGGCTCTTTCATACAACACTTCTGTTTAAGCCATAAATTCTTTAATGGAAAGGAACAAAATTTTGAATGATGAAAGTTTAGAGATAAAATAAGCAGCTGATTTTGATGACAATGATGATTAAGTGTACCTTCCAAATACAGTAGTCAACATTTGTCATTGTGTTCAGGCAGCATTGTTGCCTATACTGCAGGATTCGTTGTCTTTAAAACCGAAAAATTATTCAAGTGTCAAACATATACTGTATTAAGGCTTTTACTGGTACTGATATAACAGCTCTTTGCATTCTTTAATCAGATTGAAAATTAAAGGTGCTCTAATACACCCATCTGATGACGTGATAAATATATGCCTGTTCTGTGAAAAGAAATTCAGAAATTGGCAGTGATACCCATATGAAATTGTATAAAAAGGGTACTTGTATACAAAAAATTTTAATCTGTATCAGATTATTATACTTTTATAAATATATTCTCAAAACACTAAGCATATGAACAAAACTGAACCACATAATAATCACATTGTTTTACTTATTAAGCTTTGGCGGAAAAATACCTGCAGATCAGAAATTTTTATGCTGCTAAAAAATTCTCAGCAAAATTACGGGCAAAATAAAATGAGAAGTTGTCAGACGTATGAAAAACGGATACACTTTAGTGGCCAATAGTCACTTCCTAAATGAATTGTATGTCAAACTAGAGTTGACTACTTCACTTTTGAGACTAGAGGTCACTTTATCTTAAATCCTTGTACCTGATGAAAACATTATAGGGAATTATCCGTTTACAAACGACATTTTTATCGCTTTGTTCATCTTCAATTTCCCTGTCCAAGGAATTGATCTTTCTTAGGATTATCATAATACTCAAGAGTAGCGATAGCTGATTACTCTCCTCCCAGGTCCTTTCTGCCCACGGTGCGGGGGGGGGGGGGGGGGTCGACTTTTACGGTTGGCTTTACTGATTCCCATCATTGACTATCTGCGCCACCTCCACCAACCTCCTTGCTCTGACCCAAGACAGTGGGAGACCATGGTACAGAGGCTATGGTACTACCAAAGACTAGAGAACAATGGTTTGTTTTTGAAGTGTCCTCCTAGAAGAACTGCTTACTATAGCTAAAGTCTCTTCTCCCCATCTCCTGGAGTGGTAGACAGCAGATGATAGAGCATGCAGTTTTCTAACGCTCTTGGCCGAGGCCAGAGAGAGTAGGAACCTTCCACGTGGTGGCAATCTGTTGCCTGGCGTAATGGTTCATAAGTAGGAGCTTTCAGAGAATGAACTCGAACCACGTTCCAAGAAGGTGGTCTAAATTCCGACTGGGGACGAAGGAACAGACCTTACCAACTGGCATTGGCTATGACCCGGGGTTCTCTCTAATTCAATCCAAGATTGAGAAGTAGTAGGAACCCTACCCTCGCTAAAATCATGTGCCAGTATAGGGTAACACATTGGTAGTGGCCTGCAGAAGCTTGTGTGCGAGAGCTACATAAAGTATTATTATTATACTTAAAATGGGCAAGGGAAATAAATCTTACCTGCAGAGAGGGGAGGTCAGCTGTACCAAGGCTTGCTGTGCTGTTTTCCCAGGGTGGGGGAGAAGGTGAAAGGAAGAAAGGAGTCAGTCATTTCTACTCATTCACCCCAGACTAAGCTGGGTAACCTCAGCCCTTAACTCTCTGCTACTTATCCGTCAAGGAGCTTGAGGCGTTAGACCACTTGTGCGGCCACCATAGGACCAATGGAAAAAGTCTCCATGTTCCTGTGGGTTACGTCTTGCAGGTAGTAGGTGGTGAAGGTCGTATGATGCTTCCACACGTTGGCTTGCAGTACCTGCGACACAAAGTAGTTTTTCTTGACTGCCAGGGATGTTGCAATACCCCTAACGTGATGAGCTCTGGGTTGTTTGGACAGAGGATGGTCTGGATTGAGAGCTCTCTTAATCACTTCCCTGATATAAGAAGAAATTTTATTCCTAGTGACACTCCTCTTGACCTTCCCCGTGCTAACGAAAAGTGCTTGCACACAGGGGCGAGCTGCTGCTGTTCTTTTTAAGTAACACCTCAGACTCCCTACTAGACATAGTACAGTTGGTCTGGATCTTTGGTTACGGAATGAAGACTATCTATCTGGAATAGGCTGAACCTGGAGTCCATCACACCCGGATTTTCAGTCTTTGCAATAAACTCAGGGACGTAGCTGAGGATTACTTCTCCCCATCTCCTGGAGTGGGAGACGTCAGCAGAGAGACCATACAGTTCACAAACTCTTTTGGCGATCAGAAGCTTGGTGTAATGGTTCGTAAGGGGATGCCTTTCAAAGACTGAAGGACCTGAACCACGTTCCAAGAAGGAGGTCTAAGCTCTGACTAGGGACAAGTAAGCTCGTAACTACGTATGCATAAGGAAAGTTCCAACTAGGAGAAAATATTTACTTCTTTCAGTCTAAAGGCGAGACTCAAGTCTGAGCAGTAGCCTTTGACTGCCGAGACCGAGAGAAGCATATCTTCCCGAAGGTGTACAAGGAACTTCGCTATAGTTAGAACAGAGGCATCAAGGGGAGAGATACCCCTTCTACAACACCAACCACAGAAGACTGACCACTTTGCCTGGTAAACTGCCTCTTTCGATCGTCTGAGGTGTTCAGCCCTTCTTTTCGCAACTTGTTGCAAAAAGCCTCTCTGTGTGAGGTGGTGCTAGAGAGTCTCCAGTCGTGAAGCTGAAGCGAAGCTACAGTTCTGTGGTAAATGTTGGCATGGGGTTGTTTGAGCAGGTTGTGCCATGGAGGGAGTTCCCTTGGGATCTCTGTGAGGAGCTGCAGGAGGTCCGGCAACCACTCTGCAAGATGGCTAGTGGAGCTATCAGAGTCATTCGTAAGTTGCTGCTTGCTCGTACCTGGTTGAGGACTTTTGTAATCAGACAGAACGGAGGAAATGTGTATGCGTACAGGTTTACCCACTGTTGTTGGAAAGCATCATGCCAAAAACCTTGGGATCTGGGACTGGGGAGCACTATAATGGGAGACTGAAGTTCAGGGCCATTGCGAACAGATCCATAGTCGGGGAATCCCACAAAGTCAGCACTTTGTTGGCTACTAGACGATTCAAAGACCACTCGGTCCCCACTGAGTTGTTCTGCTTAGATTGTCTGCAGCGCATTTTGTTTGCCTGGAATGAAGCGAGTCGATAGGGTCACCAAGTTGTCTTCTGCCCATAGGAGTATCTCTATTGCTAGATGGCACAGCTGCAGCAAAAAGGTACTGCCTTGCTTGTTTACATAAGCTATTACCATGGTATTGTCGCTCACCAATACTATACCACTGAGTGCCCTGCTAGGAACTGGCTGAACTGTTTGAGGGCCAGGAAGGCAGCCCTCATCTCCAAGAGGTTTATGTGCTGGTACCTTTCTGATTCGGACCATTGGCTAGAGATGTAGTGGTGTAGGAAGTGGGCTCCCACCCTTCTTTTGATGCATCTGAAAAGAGCATCAATTTCAGGGGAGGAACGAGAAGATCGACCCCTTTGCAAAGGTTTGGATCAGCCAGCCACCACTTGAGGTCCGACTGTTCCTCTAGTTCTATATGACTGGACAATCCCTGGAATTACTAGACTGACTCCATTGGGATTCCAGGAGCCAAAGGAGAGATCTTATCCTCAGGCGACTGTTGGGAACTAGTCGGGTCAGAGAAGTCAGGTGGCCGAGAAGGCAAAGCCTACTTAGTGTTGGGAGCTCTTCTCGTCTGAGGAAGGACTGTACTACCTTTCTCGGCCTCTGAATCTTTTCATCTGATGGGAAAGCTTTGTGCCTTAGGGTGTCTTCGCATCCCCAGGTATACCAGTTCTTGAGAGGGAAGCGGATGAGAACTCTCTAGGTATACCCCAATCCCGAGATCCCGACAAAACCTAAGAGGTTCGTCTCAGTGGCGAGGAAGGACCACATCCGAGTCTGCAAGTTGTCCAATTATCCTAAGAGACAGATGCCGACTCTGTGAGCCCAAGATGACTCTAGGGCAAACACACTTGTGAAGACCAGGGGTTCTCTGGAAAGACCAAAGCACAGCACCTTTAACTGGTAATGCTTCTGATCTAGAATGAATCTTAGATACATCCTGGAGGACGGATGGATTGGGATCTGGAAGTACGTGACCTTCAGATATAGAGTGCACTTGAAGTTCTGCGGTCTTATTGCTTGTCTGACTGTGTCGGCTATGTCCATTTTGAACAGGTCTGTTCGACAAACTTGTTCAGAGCTAAGAGGTCGATGACTCACGATGCCTTTCTCACTAGTAAGAGTCGACTGTAGAAGGCTGGGGACCCATCGAGGACCTCTTGAAGAGCGCCCTTCTCCAACATGGTCTGGACTTCTGCCTGTGCAGATCCCTTCGCATAGGAGTTCGATGGAAGAGGCACTCAAGTCAGTGGAAGGGGGGAGAGAGAGAGAGAGAGAGAGAGAGAGAGAGAGAGAGAGAGAGAGAGATGCGATACCCTTAACAAATCGCATTGGTTGTCCAAGGCTCGGCCCCATAATCTACCTGCGGCTTTGCAGGCATACCCCCACAGGTGGTCGTATCGGAAGAATGCCTGTTCTAGTGGGATCAACCTCGGCTGGATCCCTTCTTCCCTTTGCCTCCATGAAAGGACTTCTTTTCTTGATAGGCCTGTTTAGACCCCTTCTGACCCTGTTGTTTAGGGTCTCTAACCCTTTTCGCCTGCGGTTTTGGAGCTGGTTTCCGCTGTGACTGAGAAGTGTATGGCCTGGCTGTCAAGACCTGGATGAGGGAGTCCTAGCTGGACTTGTTCCACCTCTCTGCCACCCGCTTGACATCCTCAGGGTTCAAAAGAGAGCTAACTTCGAAGGGTGTGTTTCTAAGTCTCACCATTTCGACCTGAAGGAGTTGTCTCTGGACTCTTCCTATGACAGCATCCCTCCTCTTCAGGATGGTGATGGCCAAGAGTTTCACTACCTGATGGGAGAGAAACTCAATGGCCTGAGTACCAGACAATAAGAAAGTCTCAATAGACTTCCTGGAGGACTCCAGAGACCAGTTCTGGGACCGAATCACTTGTCCTAAAGAACCCAACCAGAAGTTGAACCACAAAGTAGCCTGCATGGCAAACTTAGCAACCTTCTCCTGGTTGAGTATCCCAGAGGCTGAGAACGAGACCGACAGTCCCATGAGCTTCTTGAAGGGCGTGCTCCTCAAGAGTGCCTCTATGGAGTGGTCGAGAGGAAAAGTAGGGAGAGACTTACCGAGGATTTCGTAGTACCTCCTCTGAAATACATATGGAGGAGGGAGGAGCTTGGAGGATGAATTGGAACGGAAAGAGGAAGAACCAGTTGCCTGGGGGACTGCCTTCTGTTTAGCACTTTGACCAGGGTAGAGCTGCACTGGCCCTCAGTGGTTTCTGAGTACCATAAAACTGGTCCAAGACCATCTCCTTACCATCTAGAGGGGCTGCCGATGGCTCTGGCAGCCCATTGATGGAGCGAATGCAGGATAGCACCTGCCAGAAGCCATGTTCCGACTCGTTCCTTTCATCCTCTGTTAGCCTAGGGCTAGCAGCAGCAGGCAAAGCGTCGTCCTCGAGATCGCTTTGCCCTTCCACTTCTGAGCTCTTACCCATAGGAGCCCGGAGTGAGTTCAAGTCGTCATCAGGATAAGCTGGAGACGGCAACTACTGTAGACGTGCTGGCTCTCAGGCAGAGGTGGTGGAAACCTGGACGAGGACTTAGGAATCATGAATAAATCCTTGGGTTCCCTGCGCTGAGGCAAGAGTTCCTCCATCAACGAGGGCCTTACAGGGTCTGCAGGAAAGATGGGAGTCCACAGCAGGAGGGGTCACGTCACACCTGGTCGGAGGGCGTGCCTCCTTATGCACTCTCTCTAACGGAGAGGGATGGAACGAGTCCCTGTAGCAAATTGCCCGGTCTTCCTTGGGAGGTGAAGAACGTATCCTTCTCCTCTCCTCCTTTGGTTTGGCCTGTGGGTCCTTGAACTGCAAGGGGCTACCTTGAAGATCTGAAACGCTCTCTTCCCAAGGTCTCTTGTGAGGAGAGATGGGTTTCTCTCTATAATAGGTTACTGCCAGGGCAGAGTCCTCAATACTCCTCTTAGGGTTGGCTGGATGAGAGGCACTGGCAAGCAGAGGTGGCAACAGAGGAATACTAGGAGTGCCCCCTACGGACTAGGAATGGGGAGAGGTCCCCTTCACAGCTTGCCACATTACATCAAATAATACTCACAGCCATGGGGGGTCGGGGGCTGCCAATAAGCTGGGAGGGAGGTCCTTAAGGCGGCACAGATTCCTGGGCTTAGAAACCTCTGAAGGATTCTTAGCTCTCTTGCCTGTAAGTGGCTTACCTGCAGGCAAGATCGGCACAGGCCTCCCCTTAAAAGGTCTGGGCATTGTCGCGTGGGCGACGGTTGTCTCTGGGTTGGTGGAAGCCCATGAGACTGGAGAGGTTGGCGTAAATCTCTCCTGGCGGGAGGTTCACCCTGAGGAGGGAGACCTTTTGCAGCCAAAAACAGAGAGGAAATTTCGTCCAGGGACGAAGCAACTACAAGGGCGGGGCGAGATGGGTTCCGCGAGGACGGAAAATCGCAAGAACCCTCTCTGACACTTGACACTGACATGTCATGCGCTATTGCTCCTACACAAGATGCCAACGCATCGTGAGACGCTGATGTGTCGCACGGTGCAGCACATGACTGAACTGGAGCAAGAGGAGGAATCCCAAGGGGAAGAGCAACCTTGGAGCGTGACTCCAGCTTGCGCAACCTATGGAAATCGAAATGACAAGACCCCTGTGGTAATGTGCCACCGAATCCTGGAGGAGGCTGGACATTTTCAGGACGAGTGCTGGGAGAGTCCATAGGCTCAACATAGCCCCAGTCACAAGAGCCCGAAAGCTCTGCGTGACGAGAGTCCGAAGACACTGTCCTGAGAGTGAGACTCGGCATGATGATGGTCATGAAAGCCGACAGGCTCAGCGTAACCACGTGAAACCGAAGGATTCACGCAACAGGAAGTAGGGGACTCCCTGCTACGAGAACCCCAAAGTTGAACATAGCGCCCGGAAGGAGAGCCCAGAGGCTTACTGTAACCGGGGTTGCGATACCCCGAAGGGTCAAAGCAATGGGAAAAAAAAGTTTCCTTGCCACGAGAGCCCGAGGGCTCAACGTGACGAGAGCACAAAGGCTCAGCGTAACCAAGGTTGTGAGACCCCGAAAGGTGAACGCAACAGGAAACTGAGATCTCCTAGTCAAGAGAGCTCGAAGGTTCAATGTAACGAGAGGCACGAGAGCCCAAGGGCTCAGTGTAACCAGAGTTACAAGACCCTGAAGGGTCAACGTAACGGGAGACCGATAACTCCCTGTAACGAGAACCCAAAGGTTCAGCGTGACTGATCGAATGAGAGCCCGAAGGCTCAACATAACCATCGTTACGAGAGCCCGAGGGCTCCACGTAACTGGAACCTGAAAGTTCCAAGTCACGAGACCCCCAAAAGGTTCAGTGTGACGGAGGCCGGAAGGTCTCCCAGAGTCAATGGAGCGCGGAGGCTCAAGATGAGGAGAGCCCATAAGCTCACAATCACGCCAGCCCAAAAGGCGATTGTTACGAGACCCCGAAGGGTCAATGTGAGCAGAACCCGCAGGTTCAAAAAGACATCTCCTCACAGCTCGAGGAAAAGAACGTCTAAGATGGTGAGGGGTCACAAAATCTTCCATCCTATGAAACTCCGGAGAGGAACGCAGAGCTGGCTCCGCCCAAGGGAGAGACTGCTCCAGCTCGAGATCTACCTCGCCCGAAGAGGTTTGTTCTCCCAAAGGAGAACTTTGCTTAAGGCAAGGTTCTACCTCCGCCCCTGGCGAAGAACCGTAAGCACCATCTTTTTCCCAAACGGGAAACCTGCCTCGAAGAATGCTCTGCCACCGCCAAGACAGATCCTTAGATCGAATCAGTTGTCCTAAAGATCCCAACCAGAAGTCGAGCCGTGAAGTTGCCTGTATGGCGTTCTTAGAGACCTTCTCCTGGTCGAGTATCTCGGAGGCCGAGAACGAGACCGGAAGTCCAGTGAGCTTCTCGAAGAGTGTGGCCCTCGAAAGCGCCTCTATGGAATGATCAAGAGGTAAAGTTGACAAAGACTCTCCGAGGATTTCATAATTCTGTACCTCTGAAAAACATACGGCGGAGGTAGAAGCTTGGAGGATGAGCTGGAATGGAGAGAGGAGGATGAACCAGTTCAGACTTATTCTTCTCCCCTAGGCTAACGGCAGCTGGCAGAGCGTCGTCCTCGGGATCGCTCTGCCCTTCCACTTCCAAACACTCACCCATAGGAACCCGGAATGGGTCCAAGTCGTCATCAGGATAAGCTGGATACAGGGTGCCTGCTGTAGACGTGCTCACTTCCAACTGCCTAACCGGCAGAGGAGGGGGAAGCCTAGCCGAGGATTCAGGAATCTTAAAACAAATCCTTGGGTTCCCTGTTCTGGGGCAGGCGATCCTCCATCAGCGAGGGTCTTGCAAGCTCTGCTGGTCTGCAGAAAAGATGGGAATCTGCAGCAGGAGGGGGAACGTCACACCTGGTCGAAGGTCATACCCCCTTAGGCACTATCTCGACCGGTGAGGGACGGAAAGAGTCCCTGTAGCAAATCGCCTAATCTTCCTTAGGGGATGAAGGACTGATCCTCTTCCTCTTCCCCTTTGGTTTAGCCTGTGGGACCTTGAACTTCAAGGAACTACCTTGTAATTTTGACACGTTCTCTTCCCGAGGTCTTTTCCGAGGGGAGAAGAGTTTCTCTCTACAAGGGGGAACCGCCAGAGCAGAATCCTCAGAACTCTTCCTAGAATCGGCAGGAGGAGAAGCCCAGGGAATGAGAGGTGGCAACAAAGGAATCCCAGGAGTGCCTACTACGAACTGGGAACGGGACATGACCCACGTCACATCTTGCCGCATTACATAATACAGTAATGCTCGCAGCCATGGGGGGTCGTAGGGAGGTCCTTGGGATGGCACGGATTCCTGGGCTTAGGAACCTCGAAAGGGTTCTTATCGCTCTTGCCTATAGGAGGCTTACCTGCAGGCAAGATTGGCACAGGCCTCCCCTTAAAGGGTCTGGGCATTGTCGCGTGGGCGACTGATGTGTCTGGGGTGGTGGAAGCTTATGAGACTGGAAAGAATGATGGACATTTCTCCTAACGGAAGGTTCAACTTCTGCAGCCAGAAAAGGTGATGGTACTTCTTTCGAGGACAAAGCAACCACGGGGGCGAGGTGAGTCAGGTTCTGAAAGGAAAGAAAATTGCAATAACCCTCCCTAGATCGAGACACTGATATGTCATGCGCTGACACTCCTAATATATTATGCAGCGCAGTGTGACTGAATTTGAGCAAGAGGAGGATACCTACTATGAGATTCAGGGCCTCTGTAACACGGTTTTTTGGACTTTGCTCCTTATCAATTCATCGGATGTAGCTGAAAGTTGACATGTATATTTTACTATCACACACAAATTTTGTCAGCATTATCAATAACATAAACCCGATAGTTTTAATTTTTATAGAGTAAAAATGATCTAGCCGACGCCATGGCCAGTGATAACGAGCCAAGAGTCGAAAACATTCATTACGTAAGCAATGTAAACACCTTTTGACAAAATTTTGCCCCGCCCATCCACCAGACACCCATTCACCTTGTTCCATCGGCTCTGGAACATATAACAGTCAAGAATGGCTAGCAGGATTTGGAATTGCCCCCGTGGTTGCAAAATGTTATTTTGATAATAAAATAAATTTTTGAATATACTTACCCAGTGATTATAATAGCTGCAACTCTGTTGCTCGACAGAAAAACTCTACGGAAAAATTCGCCAGCGATCGCTACACAGGTAGGGGGTGTACTCAACAGCGCCATCTGTCGTTCAGATACCCATTACTCATTGTAAACAAAGAACTCAATTTTCTCCTCGGTCCACTGTGTCTCTATTGGGGAGGAAGGGAGGGTCCTTTAATTTATAATCACCGGGTAAGTATATTCAAAAATTTATTTTATTATCAAAATAACATTTTTCAATATTTAACTTAGCCGGTGATTATAATAGCTGATTCACACCCAGGAGGGTGGGTAGAGACCAGCAAAATATGTTTACATCATATGAGCTAAGAATTTTTATTTCATTTTAGAAGTTATCAAAATAACTAAACAAAATAAATAGGTACCTGGTAAGGAAGTCGACTTGAACAATTACTCTGCCTTTTTAAGTACGTCTTCCTTACGGAGCCTCGCGATCCTCTTAGGATGCTGAGCGACCCCTAGGAGCTGAAGTATCAAGGGTTGCAACCCATACAACAGGACCTCATCAAAACCTCTAATCTAGGCGCTTCTCAAGAAATGACTTTGACCACCCGCCAAATCAACTAGGATGCGAAAGGCTTCTTAGCCTTCCGGACAACCCAAAAACAACAATAAAAACATTTCAAGAGAAAGATTAAAAAGGTTATGGAATTAGGGAATTGTAGTGGTTGAGCCCTCACCCACTACTGCACTCGTTGCTACGAATGGTCCCAGAGTGTAGCAGTTCTCGTAAAGAGACTGGACATCCTTAAGATAAAAAGACGCGAACAATGACTTGCTTTTCCAATAGGTTGCGTCGATTATACTTCGCAGAGATCTATTTTGTTTAAAGGCCACGGAAGTTGCGACAGCTCTAACTTCGTGTGTCCTTACCTTCAGCAAAGCTTGGTCTTCCTCATTCAGATGGGAATGAGCTTCTCGTATTAACAGTCTGATAAAATAGGATAAAGCATTCTTTGACATAGGCAAAGATGGTTTCTTAACTGAACACCATAAAGCTTCAGACGGGCCTCGTAAAGGTTTAGTTCGTTTTAAATAGAACTTAAGAGCTCTTACAGGGCATAAGACTCTTTCTAGTTCATTTCCAACCATACGATAAGCTTGGAATATCGAACGATTTTGGCCAAGGTCGAGAAGGCAGCTCGTTTTTGGCTAGAAAACCAAGTTGTAGAGAACATGTAGCCGTTTCAGATGAGAATCCGATGTTCTTGCTGAAGGCATGAATCTCACTGACTCTTTTAGCTGTGGCTAAGCATACCAGGAAAAGAGTCTTTAAGGTGAGATCTTTCAGGGAGGCTGATTGTAGCAGCTCGAACCTGTCTGACATAAGGAATCTTAGTACCACGTCTAAATTCCAACCAGGTGTAACCAAACGACGCTCCTTCGTGGTCTCAAAAGACTTAAGGAGGTCCTGTAGATCTTTATTGTTGGAAAGATCTAAGCCTCTGTGACGGAAGACTGATGCCGACATGCTTCTGTAACCCTTGATAGTGGGAGCTGAAAGAGATCGTTCTTTCCTCAGATATAAGAGGAAGTCAGCTATTTGAGTTACAGAGGTACTGGTCGAGGATACGGATACTGACTTGCACCAGTTTCGGAAGATTTCCCACTTCGATTGGTAGACTCTAAGGGTGGATGTTCTCCTTGCTCTAGCAATCGCTCTGGCTGCCTCCTTCGAAAAGCCTCTAGCTCTCGAGAGTCTTTCGATAGTCTGAAGGCAGTCAGACTAAGAGCGTGGAGGCCTTGGTGTACCTTCTTTACGTGTGGCTGACGTAGAAGGTCCACCCTTAGGGGAAGTGTTCTGGGAACGTCTACTAGCCATCGAAGTACCTCGGTGAACCATTCTCTCGCGGGCCAGAGGGGAGCAACTAGCGTCAACCTTGTCCCTTCGTGAGAGGCGAACTTCTGCAGTACCTTGTTGACAATCTTGAACGGAGGGAATGCATATAGATCTAGATGTGACCAATCTAGGAGAAAGGCATCTATATGAACTGCTGCTGGGTCCGGGATTGGTGAGCAAAATATTGGGAGCCTCTTGGTCATCGAGGTTGCGAAGAGATCTATGGTTGGCTGGCCCCAGGTGGCCCAAAGTCTCTTGCATACATCCTTGTGGAGGGTCCATTCTGTTGGAATTATTTGTCCCTTCCGACTGAGACAATCTGCCATGACATTCAAGTTGCCTTGGATGAACCTCGTTACTAGTGATATGTTTAGACCTTTTGACCAGGTGAGGAGGTCCCTTGCGATCTCGTACAACGTCAGAGAGTAGGTCCCTCCTTGCTTGGAGATGTACGCCAAAGCCGTGGTGTTGTCCGAGTTCACCTCCACCACTTTGCCTTGAAGGAGAGACCTGAAGCTTTTCCAGGCCAGACGTACTGCCAGTAGCTCCTTGCAGTTGAAATGCATTGTCCTTTGACTCGAGTTCCATATCCCCGAGCATTCCCGACCGTCTAATGTCGCACCCCAGCCTACGTCCGATGCGTCCGAGAAGAGAACGTGGTTGGGAGTCTGAACAGCCAGGGGAAGACCCTCTCTTAGGTTGATATTGTCCTTTCACCATGTCAGACAAGACTTTATCTTTTCGGAAACCGGGATCGAGACCGCTTCTAGCGTCTTGTCCTTTTTCCAGTGAAAAGCTAGATGGTATTGAAGAGGACGGAGGTGTAGTCTTCCTAGTGACACAAATTGATCCACGGATGACAGTGTCCCTACCAGACTCATCCACAGCCTGACTGAGCAGCGTTCCTTCTTCAGCATCTTCTGGATGGATAGCAGGGCTGGGGGCTGATCGTCTTGTTGTTCAGCAACGTCCTCATCAGAGGGTTCCTCATCCGAAACTGATGAGGAAACGGCAACGGAGTGGGCAACGTCTGGCTCGCTGAATCCGGTCGCACTGGTGGATGCGTGACGGAGCCGGACGCAATATCATGGAACTGCTGCACAGTCTGTGAACTGTCAACAACCATGGGTGCGCGAGGAAGCACAGCGTCAACCCGAGACTGTCTAGACCGTCTGGGTTGTGCAGTCAACACCCTACCGGGTTGCTGAGGTTGACGCACTGCGTCAAAACAAGTCACCTCTGCTGGTTGTTGAACGTCCTGAACGTCAACAACCACCTCCGAGCGTCGCTTAATGTCAACGTGCGGCTGGCAACCCACCCTGGGTCGCATCGGTGGAGTAACCACCTCAACTGGCAGACGCGAGTAGGTTACCTCAGCGTCAACAGGGCGCACAACCGACCGGTTGGAAGGTTGTTGGCCAGAAGGTTCTTCTCCGCATTTAAGTCCTCTATCAAGGACGCAAGCTTGGACTGTATGTCTTGCAGCAAAGCCCATTTAGGGTCTACGGGAGCAGGTGTGGCAACAGACGGGGTTAGCGACTGAGGCGGAACCGTTTACCATCCCTGAAAGCCTTGTTATGCGTGACATAATAGTACAGCAAAACTTCAAAGGCTCGACAACAGCTGTGAAGTTGACCTGTAAACAACTTGGAGCGTCTCCTGGCTAGGCGCCAGGGAGAGTCTACCAGAATTGAGAAGTCTATCTGGGCAGAGGCATGAACTCCCAAGCCGAGAACTTCTCTCGTGTCATATCAGACTCTCGCTCTATAAACCAGTTTAAAAGAAGGGAAAGCAAAGGCTGTATCCCCCAAACTCCTCCTGGTGAAAAACCAGTCGCCTAGCCAACGTAACGCTCTCTAGGAGAGCGAGAGAGCACTAGCTTAAAAACAACGGCTTCGAAGTAGCTAGGCCTAGTGTAAGCTCTGACGTTTAGGCGAACGAGGAGCAGCAGTTACAAAAAGATCCGGACGAAGATCCTTAAAAAAATCATCATGATTTAATTAAAGTCCATAAGAGGCTAAGCAGCTTTAGGCTCCTCTCCATCTGACAGAGTCCTCAAGGGAATATCAGTAGGAGGGAGAACAGCAACTTCCTCATCTACAGGAACCTTGTCCGATAAAAGCTGAGTCTCTCACTGGTGCATTAGTAGCGGACCAGAACGTAACGTCATGTAACTGCTTGACAGTCTGTGAACTGTCAACAACTGAACTGTCAACCACAACAGGTGCTTGAGGACGCACAGCGTCCACTCGAGACTGCTTTGACTGCCTAGACTGAGCAGTCAAAACAACTCTAGAATGCGGAGGTTGACGCACAGCGTCAAAACAAGTCAACTCCGATTGTTAGTGAACGTCTTAAACGTCAACAGGAGCATAAGCCAGTGGCCTAACGTCCAAATGCGGCTGAAAAACCACACGAGATCGCATTGAGTGTGGTTCTAAACAACCTGACTGACGTGACTAAGCTACGCCAACGTCAACAGTAAGCACAAAGGAACGTTAGGTTGGCTGAAAGCCAGGATATCGATGAGATAAACGGCTAAACTCAACGGACTAATCGGCAGAATAGTCTTCCATAAGGGAGGCAAGCATATACTGCATGTTTTGCCATACAACCCCTTAAGGATCAACGGAAATGGTTGTGGTAATAGACGAGGGTAACGTCTGTGACCGCAACACTTTGCCTACAAAAAAAAGACTCTCGGAGTCTGTGTTACGCTTTTGTTAGGCGGCGAGCAGTTATCCGATGACTGCATAGGGTCAGAGCTGTCCTAATGGCTGTAACCAGGACGCTGGACCTGTCCTGAAAGGACTGACTTTCGCTTAAGGGCTTCGAAACCTTGTGACAGGTTTCTTATGCGAAAAGCCTACGGATGGCGAGGAGAAACAACGTCTCTCTCGTCTTATGGTAGGGGAGATCTTGGTAAGATACACCCGATACCATAGAGGGAAAACGTCTGTTCGTTGGTCAAAGCCTCTCGAACCCATAAGTCGTTTGACATTACTTCTCCCCTGGGCTTGGGAGCTTGTAAGAGGTCCCGGACTAGGTGAACGACAGGCACGAACAGACGAACCCTCGGACGCAACACTGTAACACTTTGCGCCTCGGACGCAACACTGTAACACTTTGCGCATATCACTTTATCACTTCGATTTTCTGTTTTGCACTTATTTCTACCTGAAACACGCAATTCTACCCTTCATTAAAAGGTAGTAATTGCGAAATTAGTCGTATAATGCAAGCTCATAATACCAGCAAAAAACAGAAAACATATTTTAAGATAAAAAGAAAAATCAGTGGCTGGGAAAGAGACTAAACACTAGTTCATATAACTACGTTTTCAATCTCTCACCGCACATAGCCTGGGGACGAGAATAAAAACCTAAAACGTTTTATCCTTCCTCCCCGTACAGCGACTAGGGACGTGAGTAACACGAGAACAACGTTACCTGCTTGAACGGAACGTTTTCTCTCCTCTCTCTCCCTCCGTCTCTATCTCTCTCTCTCTTTCTCTCTTGATTTCGCACCTAAGAGGAGAGCCCAATTATATATCGTCAAAAAAACATGTTATTTGACTAAAGGAAAAAACTGAAAGGTTTTTCAAATAAAAAGTTCCTTTAAATTAGAATTTAAAACATTTAAGCTAAGAAAGAATGAACAAAATGTCAGAATCGATTTACTCTTACTGCAAAGTGAAACCGTGATACACTCTCTCTCTATCGTAACGATAGAGCGCATGTTGAACGTCCTGAACGTCAACAACTGCGTAGCATAAAAAACTAAACGTTAGTTCATCTTTGAAAACAGTTTTAAAAAGTTTTAAATCCTTAGCTCTTTAAAAGCTAAAGACGATATAAAGGGCTCAACGTTGATTAACTTCGGTTTCCAAGTTAGGACCGCCTACTCTCAGGAAAGGTCTATATAAACAAAGCATTAAAATTTATTTTTATATGTTTATAAAAAATGGAAAGTTAATCGAAGAGGCCTAATAAAGGCGGAGAGATATAAAATATACTGTATATAGGAAAATCTATAACGTGATAAGATAATTACTAAAAGCCTAAACACACTTCCGTCTAAGGGAAGGGTCGGCCATTTAAAAGTGAAAGAAAGTCCATACTCTCTTTGTCACCGTAATTAAATCTATCCAAAACGAGTTCAAGTTTTAAGATGAAGTAAAAACACCTGCATAGCGAAAGCTCAAAACTAGAATAGTGTACTTCACCAAATAGTTGTGAAAACAAATCCAGTTAGCAACAGCGAATTAGTAGGTCTTGCCGGTAGCCCGACAGAGAGAAAATTGAGTTCTTTGTTTACAATGAGTAATGGGTATCTGAACGACAGATGGCGCTGTTGAGTACACCCCCTACCTGTGTAGCGATCGCTGGCGAATTTTTCCGTAGAGTTTTTCTGTCGAGCAACAGAGTTGCAGCTATTATAATCACCGGCTAAGTTAAATATTGAAAAACTGCATTTGCCTTACGACTTGCAACTTTATACAGTCAAGAGAAAGCCCGCGGCCATATTTACTATAGCCTGAATAGGTAATCATTCAGTTTCTAGTTAAAATCCAATGTCTATGGTCTGATTTGTATTTAGCGTAACATGATTATAATACTTGTAATGTCATTCAGACTTTTGAACATTTCCATTAACTATTCACTATGCCACCAGAGAGAGAGAGAGAGAGAGAGAGAGAGAGAGAGAGAGAGAGAGAGAGAGAGAGAGAGATTGTATGTAAACAGTCTTTATATAACTATTTTTGTTAAAATAAGAATTTTGTGCTAAACTCTCCATCAGACCAACGGATCATCCGATATATTTTTTTTTCCTATTCTTAGGCCGTACGACCGTGTTGGCTATGTTTTGGGCATGACATCATTTTGTAAATAAATCATGAATAGTTTTAGGAGTTTTATTTGTACATCTAATGGGAATTTATAGAAGTAAAGTGAACATAATTCATTTATCCTTTAAAATAATTACTACAGGTAGCAAAACAAATAGTAGTAAAGATGATAATGCAATGAAGGAATGATACCATACTTTATCTTTAGTTTCAACATCGGCAATAACATTCCCAGTTGCCATAATTTGTCAGCTTAATGAAATAACCTATCATCTAATGTTAAAATGTTATTTTCATTAGTAAAATAAATTTTTGAATATACTTACCCGATGATCATGTAGCTGTCAACTCTGTTGCTCGACAGAAATCTACGGTCGGGATACGCCAGCGATCGCTATACAGGTGGGGGTGTACACAACAGCGCCATCTGTGAGCAGGTACTCAAGTACTTCTTGTCAACAAGAACTCAATTTTCTCCTCGGTCCACTGGTTCTCTATGGGGAGGAAGGGCGGGTCCTTAAATTCATGATCATCGGGTAAGTATATTCAAAAATTTATTTTACTAATGAAAATAACATTTTTCAATAATAATCTTACCCGATGATCATGTAGCTGATTCACACCCAGGGTGGTGGGTGGAGACCAGCATACATGTTAACAAAGAAGCTAAGTATCCCGTATCTTATTTTAGCCGTTATTCAAAATAACAAACATAAAATAAATAAGTACCTGGTAAGGAAGTCGACTTGAACCATTACTCTGCCTTTTTAAGTACGTCTTCCTTACTGAGCCTAGCGATCCTCTTAGGATGCTGAGCGACTCCTAGGTGCTGAAGTATTAAGGGCTGCAACCCATACTAAAGGACCTCATCACAACCTCTAATCTAGGCGCTTCTCAAGAAAGAATTTGACCACCCGCCAAATCAACCAGGATGCGAAAGGCTTCTTAGCCTTCCGGACAACCCAGAAATATTTCAAGAGAAAGATTAAAAAGGTTCTGGAATTAGGGAATTGTAGTGGTGGAGCCCCCACCACTACTGCACTCGTTGCTACGAATGGTCCCAGAGTGTAGCAGTTCTCGTAAAGAGACTGGACATTCTTAAGATAAAAGACGCGAACACTGATTAGCTTTTCCAAAAGGTTGCGTCGAGAATATTTTGCAGAGATCTATTTTATTAAAAGGTCACGGAAGTTGTGATAGCTCTAACTTCGTGTGTCCTTACCTTCAGCCAAGCTTGGTCTTCCTCATTCAGAAGGGAATGAGCTTCTCGTATTAACAGTCTGAAAATAATAGGATAAAGAATTCTCTGACATAGGCAAAGATGAATTCTCAACTGAACACCATAAAGCTTCAGACGGGCCTCATAAAGGTTTTTAAAAAAAGAACTTAAGAGCTCTACAGGACATAATACTCTTTCTAGTTCCTTTCCAACCAAATCGATAAGTTTGGAATAACGAACGATATTGGTCAAGGCCGAGAAGGCAGCTCGTGTTTGGCTAGAAAACCAAGATGTAGAACATGTAGCCGTTACGGATGAAAATCCGATGTTCTTGCTGAAGGCATGAATCTCACTGACTCTTTTAGCTGGTAAATCATATCAGGAAAAGAGTCTTAAAGGTGAGATCTTTCAGGGAGGCTGATTGAAGTGGTTCGAACCTGTCTAACATAAGGAATCTTAGAACCATGTCTAAATTCCAACCAGGTGTAACCAAACGACGCTCCTTCGTGGTCTCAAAAGACTTAAGGAGGTCCTGTAGATCTTTATTGTTAAAAAGATCTAAGCCTCTGTGACGGAAGACTGATGCCAACAAGCTTCTGTAACCCTTGAAAGTGGGAGCTGAAAGAGATCGCTCTTTTCTCAGATATAAGAGGAAGTCAGCTATTTGAGTTACAGAGGTACTGGTCGAGGATACGGATACTGACTTGCACCAGTTTAGGAAGATTCCCCACTTCGATTGGTAAACTCTAAGGGTGGATGTTCTCCTTGCTCTAACAATCGCTCTGGTTGCCTCCTTCGAAAAACCTCTAGTTCTCGAGAGTCTTTCGATAATCTGAAGGCAGTGAGACGAAGAGCGTGGAGGCCTTGGAGTACTGTACCTTCTTACGCGTGGCAGACGTAGCAGGTCCACCCTTAGGGGAAGAGTTCTGGGAACGTCTACTAGCCATCGAAGTAGCTCGGTAAGTTATTCTCTCGCGGGCCAGAGGGAAGCAACTAGTGTCAACTTTGTCCCAACGTGAGAGGCGAACTTCTGCAGTACCTTGTTGACAAACTAGAACGGAGGGAATGCATATAGATCTAGATGAGGCTAATCTAGTAGAAAGGCATCTAAAAGAACCACTGCTGGGTCTGTTGAGAGCCTCTTGGACATCGAGGTTGCGAAGAGATCCATGGTTGGATGGCCCCAAGTGACCCAAGTCTCTTGCATACATCTCTGTGGAGGGTCCAATATGTTGGAATTATTGTCCCTTCCTACTGAGACAAACTGCTAAGACATTCAAGTTGCCTTGGAAGAAATTTGTTACTAGTGAAAAGTCAAGACCTGTTGAACAGGAGAGGAGGTCACTAGCGAACTCGCACCATGTCAGAGAGTAGGTCCCTCCTTGCTAGGAGATGAACATCAAAGCAGGGAGTTGTCCGTGTTGACCTCCATTACTTTGTCTTGAAGGAGAGACCTGAAGCTTTTCCAGGTCAGACTTACTGCCAGAAGCTTCTTGCAGTTAAAATGCATTGTCCTTTGACGCGAGTTCCATAATCCCGAGCATTCCCTACCGCCTAAGGTCGCACCCCAGCCTACGTCCGATGCGTCTGAGAAGAGAACGTGGTTGGGAGTCTGAACAGTCAGGGGAAGACCCTATAAAAGGTTGATAAAGTCCTTTCCTCAGGTTAGACCAGACTTATCTTCCGGAAACCGGGATCGAGACCGCTTGTAGCGTCTTGTCCTTTTCCAGTGAAGAGCTAGATGAAACCGAAGAGGACGGAGATGTAGTCTTCCAAGTGACACCAAATGCACCACGGATGACAGTGTCCTAACCAGACTCATCCACAGCCTGACAGGGCCGTATTCCTTCTTCAGCATCTTCTGGATGGATAGCAGGGCTGGGGATTGATCTTCTCGTTCAGCCATGTCCTCATCAGAGGGTTCCTCATCCGAAACTGATGAGGAAACGGCAACGGAGTGGGCAACGTCTGACTCGTTGAATCCGGTCGCACTGGTGGATGCGTGACGGAGCCGGACACAAGATCATGGTACTGCTGCACAGTCTGTGAACTGTCAACCATGGGGAAGCGAGGAAGTACAGCGACAACCCGAAACTGTCTAGACTGTCTGGGTAGTACAGACAACTCCTTATCGGGTTGCTGAGGTTGCCGCACTGCGTCACAACAAGACACCTCTGCTGGTTGTTGAACGTCTTCCCAGTGACACACTGACTCCGTAAAAAATCCTCTATCAAGGACTAAGCTTGGACTGCATGTCTTGCAACAAAGCCCAAGGTCTATGGGAGCAGGTGTGGCAACAGACGGGGTTAGTGACTGAAGCGGAACCATTTACCCTCCCTGGAAGCATGTTATGCTTAAATAAAAGTCCATAGGAGGCTAAGCAGCTTAAGGCTCCTCTCCAAATGACAGAGTCCTCAAGGGAATATCAGAAGGAGGGAGAACAGCACTTTCTCATCTACAGGAACCATATCCGAGAAAAGCTAGGTTCTCTCAGTGAGGGTTTCACTGGTGCAAAAGCAGCAGACCAGAAGGCAACGTTATGAAACTGCTTGACAGTCTGTGAACTGTCAAAAACTGAACTGTCAACCACAACAGGAGCGTGAGGACATACAGCACTGGTGTATAAGTAGCAGACCAGAAGGCAACGTCATGTAACTGTATGACAGTTTGTGAGTTGGCAACAACCAAAGTTGTGTGGGGAAGCCTCAACTCCTGACTGACTAGTTTGCTGCTGGCGAGTGGCGGTAACCACAGTGTGTTGCGGAGGCTGACACACCGTGTCAAAACACGGCAGCTTGTGGTAGCTCACGCACGGCAACGGAGTGCTCTGTGTGTGGGAGTCATCATACATCTGGCAGGGTTGACTTGTGCATGGGTGGAGGAGCTCTCACAACAAGAGTGTGAGAGCAGGAAGCCATGCCGGGCGCACAACCGTGGGAGGTGTAGGCCCACGGGTGCATCGTCAACCTTCTCCGCAGTCGGAGTGTGGGAGCTGGCAACAACAAAAGCAGAGTGCTGGAGCGTGGGAGGGGCTGCGGTGGGTTGAGGAGCATGCGGTATGGTATGCGGAGCATGCTGTAAGGTATGCGGCTCATGCTGCATGGTATGCGGAGCATGCTGTAAGGTATGCAGAGCATGCTGCATGGTATGCGGAGCATGCTGTAAGGTATGCAGAGCATGCTGCATGGGCTGCGGAGAATGCCGCATAGTGCTGGAACCCGGCAGCTCTACAGAACCTTCCCACTGCTGATGCGGTAGCTCACGCATGTTAGCAGATGGTGCAGCAAGAACATGCGTCTGGCAGGGTGGACTGCGCATCGGTGGTGGAGCTCTCACAGGTGGAGGGTGGGAGCAGGCAGCCGCAGTATCTGCTGAGCGCACAACCTCGGCGGGTTGTAGGTTAACAGGTGCATTGTCAACCTTCCAGCATGATACTCCTGCATGAAGGAGCAAGCTGAGACTGTATAGTCTGCAGCATGGACCACTAGGGTCTATGAAAGACAACAACAAACGGAGCTACTGTCCGTTGTGACTGAGGGTCTAAAACAGCTGGTGCGGCAACAGACGGAGTTACTGCCTGTTGCGGTACCACCTTGCCTCTCTTGGGAGGTGTGCAGTTGTCGTACTGCAGCAAGTCCGAACTGACCCAGTGGCTACACCTAGGCCGTTGGACTTGCGCGGAAGGGACCGACTTGCACTTAAAACCATAAGTCCTTCGACATTACTTCTCCCCTGGGCTTGGGAGCTTGTAAGAGGTATCGGACTAGGTGAACAACTGGCACGAACAGACGAACCCTCGAACGCAACACTGTAACACTTTGCGCATATCACTTTATCACTTTTGATTTTCTGTTTGCACTTATTTCACTGAACTCGAAACTTTAAGTGGTTTGTACCTGAAACACGCAATCCTATCCTTCATTAAAAGGTAGTAATTGCGAAAACAGTATTACAATGTAACAGAAAAACATAATGAAAGATAAAGAATTCAGTGGCTGGAAAAGAGACTAAACACTAGATCAAATAAACTATGTTTAAAATCTCTCACCGCATAAAGCCTGGGAAAAAGAATAAAACTCTAGAAACGTTTTACCTTCTTCCCCTATAGCGACTAGGGAGAAGAGCAAAAAACGAGAAAAACGTTACCCGCTTGAACGAAACGTTTATCCTCCTCTCTCTCCCTCCGTCTCTATCTCTCTCTCTCTCTCTCTTGACTTAGAACCTGAGAGATGAGCCCAATTATATATATCGTTAAAACATATTATTTGTTAAAGGAAAAAAACTGAAAGGTTTCCCAAATAAAAAGTTCCTTTATTAGAATTAAAACCATTTAAGCTAAGAAAGAATGAACGAAACGCTAGAATCGGTTTACTCTTACTGCAACGTGAAACCGTGAAATACTCTCTCTCTATCGTAACGATAGAGCGCAAGTTGAACGTTCTGAACGTCAACAACTGCGGAGACTAAACAAAACGTTAGTTCAACTTTGAAAACAGTACGAGACTATCAAAGAAATTCTTTCAAAAACATTAAAATAGCATAAATTCTTAACAGGAAAAACGATATGACGGGCTCAATGTTAATTAACTTCAGTTCCAAGTAAGGACCGCCTACTATTAGGAAAGGTCGCATATAAACAAACATAAAAATTAATTTTTATAAGTTTATAATAAATGGAAGTTAATCGAAGAGGCCTATAAATGGCGGAGAGATATAAAATAAAACTATAACTTTGTTAAGCAAAATTACCAAAAACCTAAACACACTTCCATTAAAGGGAAGGGTGGGTATAAAAAGTAAAAGAGAGTCTATACTCTCTTCCACACCAACACTTCCGTCTAAGGGAAGGGTCGGCCATTTAAAAGTGAAAGAGAGTCCATACTCTCTTCGTCACCATAATTAAATCAAATTAATTCCAAAAGCTTGCTAAGCTAATGATAAAGCTTCCTGAATAGCGAAGGCTAAACTCTAGAGCAAATACATCACCAAATCGTGAACAATAACTCCAGAATCAACAGCGTATCCAAGTAGGTCTAGCCGGTGGCACGACAGAGGAAAAATTGAGTTCTTGTTGACAAGAAGTACTTGAGTACCTGCTCACAGATGGCACTGTTGTGTACACCCCCACCTGTATAGCGATCTCTGGCGTATCCCGACCGTAGATTTCTGTCGAGCAACAGAGTTGACAGCTACATGATCATCGGGTAAGATTAATATTGAAAACTTAATTTCTGAGGATGCCATGGCTTATTGCACAGTGAAAAAACATGACAAAGACTTTATGAATGGCGGAACGATACATAAATGTGGGTGGGGTATCTGTGCTAGCGTAGTAATACTACTGTAGCAGTAGTGGCGCAACAGTAGTATACATGAATTAAACGTTTAGGCCAACTGCTGGGATCCTTGAGGATCATTTAGCACTTCTGACAACTACTCGAGAAATGAGTTTTTATAGCCAAAATTTAAATTTGCTGATCCAACAAGGCCCATGATAGCCTTCAGTGTTATCCTGAATTATAACGAGGCCAAAGTGGGTGGAGCCTCATGAAGTCATCATTCTGACGATAATTATTGGTGAAGGTTTAAAGCCGAAATACGGTACCAGCTATTTTTTTTTTTTTTTTTCAGTAAATAGGTAGGTAGGTAGATAGACAATAAATAAAAATTGCTTGACATTGGATATAGCAGTTATCAAATCAAGCTTGTCTACTACGTTTTTGAAAATTACCAACTATTCCCTACACCTTGTCAATCTGATTGTGACCTATAAGGTAGACTGTAATTTCTTAGGAAACTTATTTTGGGAGTTAGACTAATAATCGAAGTGTTTTTGTATTTATTAACATATTTTGTTGGTTTGTTCATTATGACAATTATCAGTGGAGAGGTTTCAGAGTTCATAAAGGTGTACTGCTTTGCTTTTATTTAAACTTTTGTGTCATTGTTGGCAGAGGTATAGCCTTCGTTACGTATAGCCAATCATCGATCGAGAAAGAGGGAAGGAAGGCCGTCATAAGTTACGTAACGAGTGCGTTCGAAACCTTTTCTCTGAGTAAGTTAGCCCGTCTTCAAAAAAAGTCACTTTTACTATTATAAGTACCAATTTCATTCAACCTATGTAATGCAGAATATAGTCAAAATTTATGTGTAGATATAATGTGCACTCTGAAGAAGCGTTACATTCATGAAATTCATAGATAAAAAATTATTGCGAAAAAACCGTGTTACAGAGGCCCTGAATCTCATAGTAGTGGGAGTAGCTACCGTGGAGCATAACTCCTGGTCGTGCGATCCATAAGAAACCAAATGACGAAGACTCTGAGATAGTGTTGCCAAATCTTATAGGATGGTTATCTACAGGACGAGGGCTGCGAGAACCCGAAGGTTCTTCAAGTCTAAAGGCTCTCTGTCATGGGAATAGAACTCCGCATGACGAGGGTCACGAGAACCGACAGGTTCGGCGTGACCGCGTGAACCCAAAGGATTCGCTCGACGAGGAGAGGGCTCTCAGCTAAGAGAACCCGAAGGTTCAATGTAGTGTCTGGTACGAGAGCCCGAGGGCTCACCGTAACCGGTGTTGCGAGACCCTGAAGGGTCAGCGCAACGGGACACCGAGGTTTCCCTGTTACGAGAGTTCATCATGATGAGAGCCCGTGGGCTCAACGTAACCAGGGTTGCGAGATCCCAAAGGGTCAGAGCAACAGAAAACCTAGGTTTCCCTCCCACGAGAACCCAAAGGCTCATCGTAATGAGAGGCACGAGAGCCCGATGGCTCAGCGTAACCAGGGTTGACAGACCCCGAAGGGTCAGCAAAACGGGAAACCTAGGTTTCCCTGCCACGAGAACCCAAAGGATCAACATGACGAGAGCCCGGTGCTTCAATGTAACAAGTGTTACGAGAGCTGGAAGGATCAACGTAACAGGAGACCAAAATCTCTTTGCCATGTGAACCCGAAGGTTTAGCGTGACTGATGGCAAGAGAGTCCGAAGGCTCAACGTAACCATCATTACGAGCCCGAGGGCTCAACATAACTGGAACCCGAAAGTTCCATGTAGCGAGAACCCAAAGTTTCTGTGTGACAGAAACCCAAAGGACTCCTACTATGGATTTCAGGGCCATATCCAATTGATTTTCGTTGATAAAATCCTACCAAAACATCGCATATGGGTCACATTTTGGAAATAGGTATTTGAAGCCACAGCCTAATTGGCAAAAATATGCAGTAATGTTTAATGTGAATAATAATGGCCCTTACCAGAGTAAATCTAAGAAATTGAAAAGGTAACTTAGCTAAGTCTGGGGTTCTGAGACAGCAGGAATATATCGTTGATGACGCATCGTCAATTAACAGTCTGTGCTAGGGAGGCTCATCCAGGCCTCATAAGTGATGGAATAGGCTCATGATCTTAATAAAATGAGACGCTTCCGAGCTCGATACTGGGGTCTCAAGAGGGCGTATGTCATCAGAGCTTGTACTCTCACACGTCAAGTTATTCTCAGGGGAATCGCCAATTGTGATATCCTGTTGAGGGTTTTCTGATCTAACAAACCTCTTTATCCTTCCTTTCTCCCGAGTGATACAGGAAGAGGAGACAGAGAAGGAGTGGGATGAGTCTAAGTTACTCCAATCATAAGAGCGGTCATTTCTATGTCTTGATCAAGAAACAGAGGAGTTAAAAGTCTCTCTCGGAACTCATTTTACGAGGCGAAAGAGAGTTCTCAGTATTCTGTCTTTATGAACATCTACAGCACGGATCATGTCTACGGCGTCGGCCAAGTCATTCTTTTACATTGGATGTGGGGATAATTTTTGGGAAGGGGGAAAATTTTTCACGCCCACGATACACTTCCTGTACCTGTAAAGAATTTCCTATAAAAAAAATAGCGTTCCGAAGAACGCTTATCCTGGTACTGTACTGTAGTCATGATCGTCAGACCAATTGTAAGAATGGGATCTACTCGGACAATTACAGATTTTGTCTATAGCATAAGAGACAAGGTTCTTACCTGCATAGGGTGAGGTTCTATCTCTTTGGTTCCTGGCTGAGAGTTTAAAAAACTAAAAACTACGGTGGAACGCTGCATGGTTTATTACGTCTTCTAACATCTGATGAACATGTACAGTAATCATATTCTTAACATCATCATGACGGGGAGGAATATTCCCACGCTTTAAGCTAGCGGCGCATACAGTGATATCATGACGTTTGGGAGTGACAACTTGCTTGGACATGTTAGCCTGCCTAGGTTACTGGAGGGTGGGGAGTGGGGGGGGGGTTTCAACTTCACATTCATCCCTCTGAATATGACAAATTCGAAGATAATTTGTATTTTTCCTAACCATACAAACCTTGGCTATTTACATTGGGTTTACCTTTTAGCGCAGCTGAAATGGCGAGCCATTAGAATTTATAGAGGGTGTATTACCCCCCCCCCCCCCCGCTCTAGTTAGCGCGGGGGGGGGGGGAGGGGAGGGGTAGCTAGCTACCCCTCCCCCCTTCACACACCAGTGAAGCTCACTTTCACTTAGAGGTAGGACTTGTCTTGGGGGACAGGGCTGCCAGGCAAATATGTGTAAATATGATATTTTCATTATAAAATAAATTTTTGAATATTCTTACCCGGTGAATATATAAATAGCTGAAGTCTCCGACGGCCCGACAGATTCCAAAAACTCGCGAGCGATCGCCATGAAGGTTGCGGGTGTGCCCACCAGCGCCGACTATCGGCCAGATACCACATATACTTCTCAACCACTCCAGTTCTTCTCAGTCCGCTGGGTCTCTATCGGGGAGGAAGGGAGGGCCTTTAATATTATATATTCACCGGGTAAGTATATTCAAAAATTTATTTTATAATGAAAATATCATTTTTAAATATTAAACTTAGCCGGTGAATATATAAATAGCTGATTCACACCCATGGTGGTGGGTAGAGACCAGTATTAATACAATAAAGGCGTATATGCTCAAGAGTTTTTGACAAATATTTCATAAAAAACCAAGTATAGGTACCTGGTAAGGAAGCTGACTCTGATGATTACTCTGCCTCATTAGTCCGCTTTCCTCACGAAGCCCAGCCATCCTCTCAGGATGCTGAAAGACTCCCAGGAGCTGTTATATCCAGGGCAAACACCCCTATAACAGGACCTCATCAAAAACCAAAAACCTTAATCTGGGCGCTCTCAAGAAACATTTGACCACCCGCCAAACCAAAAAGATTGCGAAAGACTTCCTAGTCTTCCGTACAACCCAAGACAAGATTAAAAACATTTCAAGAGAAGATTAAAAGGATATTGGGATTAAGGGAATGTAGTGGTAGAACCCTCACCCACTACTGCACTCGCTGCAAACGAATGGACCCAGTGTGTAGCAGTCCTCATAAAGAGTCTGGACGTCTTTTAAGTTAAATGAAGCGAACACTGACTTGCTTCTCCAAAAGGTCGCGTCCATAATACTTCGAAGGGATCTATTTTGCTTAAAAGCCACCGAAGTCGCTATTGCTCTCACTTCGTGAGACTTGACCTTAAGCAAACTACGATCCTTCTCACTTAAATAAGAATGTGCCTCCCGGATTAAAAGTCTAACAAAGTAAGATAGCGCATTCTTAGACATGGGCAATGAGGGCTTCTTAACGGAGCACCATAAAGCCTCAGAACAACCTCGTATTGGTTTAGTTCTAGACAAGTAAAACTTAAGAGCTCTAACGGGGCACAGCACTCTTTCAACTTCATTACCTACGATCTCTGAAAGACTAGGTATTTCAAAAGATTTAGGCCACGGACGAGACGGAAGTTCGTTCTTGGCCAAAAAACCAAGTTGAAGAGAACATATAGCTTTATTCGTCGAGAAGCCGATGTTCTTACTAAAAGCATGGATCTCACTGACCCTTTTAGCCAAAGCCAAGCTCACCAAAAACAGTGTCTTGAGGGTAAGATCCTTCAGGGAGGCTGAATTTAAAGGCTCAAACCTGTCTGACATTAGGAACTGTAGGACCACGTCTAAGTTCCAAGCAGGAGTTGAAATACGACGCTCCTTAGAGGTCTCGAAAGACTTAAGGAGTTCTTGGAGATCTTTGTTATTTGAAAGATCCAAGCCTCTATGCCTGAAAACAGAAGCCAACATGCTTCTATAGCCTTTAATGGTGGAAGCAGAGAGGGAGCGACCGTTTCTCAGATACAGGAGAAAATCCGCAATCTGCGTTACAGAGGTACTGGAGGAGGAAATAGAGGAGGACTTGCACCAATCTCTAAATACCTCCCACTTCGACTGGTAGACCTTGATTGTAGATGATCTCCTAGCCCTCGCGATCGCTCTGGCTGCCTCCTTCGAAAATCTTGAGCTCTTGAGTGTCTTTCGATAGTCTGAAGGCAGTCAGATGAAGCGCGGGGAGGCTTTGATGAAGTCTCTTTACATGAGGCTGCCGTAAGAAATCCATCCGTAAAGGCAGACTCCTTGGAACGTCTACCAGCCATAGAAGTACCTCTGTGAACCACTCTCTCGCGGGCCAGAGGGGAGCAACCAACGTCAACCTTGTCCCTTCGTGAGAGGCGAACTTCTGCAACACCTTGTTGAGGATCTTGAATGGTGGAAATGCGTAAGCGTCCAGGTGAGACCAGTCCAACCGAAAGGCATCTATGTGGGCCGCCTCTGGATCTTGGACTGGAGAGCAATAAGTCGGGAGCCTTTTGGTCAGCGAGGTCGCAAAGAGATCGATGGTGGGTTGACCCCAAGTCATCCAAAGACTCTTGCACACATCCTTGTGGAGGGTCCACTCTGTAGGGATCACCTGACCTCTCAGACTGAGACAGTCCGCCAAGACGTTCAACTACCCTTGGACGAACCTCGTCAACAGTGAGATGCTTCGATCTTTTGACCAGATGAGGAGGTCCCTTGCGATGACGAAAAGAGCGTGGGAGTGAGTACCTCCTTGCTTGGAGATGTAAGCCAAGGCCGTGGTATTGTCCGCATTCACTTCTACCACCTTGTTTCGAAGCAGACTCTCGAAACTCGTCAGTGCTAAATGGACTGCCAACAGCTCCTTGCAGTTGATGTGAAGGCTCCTCTGGTCTGCCGTCCAAAGACCCAAGCATTCCAGACTGTCCAGAGTCGCCCCCCAACCCAAATCCGACGCGTCTGAAAATAACACACGGTTTGGGTTCTTGACTGCCAGAGACAGACCTTCTCGAAGTCTTATATTGCTGTCCCACCAGTCCAGGCAAGTCTTGACTGGATCGGAGATCGGGATCGAGACCGCCTCCAAAGTTTTCTCCTTGTTCCAATGGGAGTCTAAATGGAACTGGAGAGGGCGTAGGTGAAGTCTCCCTAGAGAGATAAACTGTTCCAGGGATGAAAGCGTCCCTAGGAGGCTCATCCAGCTTCTCACAGAGCAATGGTCTTTCTCTAGCATGAGACAGACTTTGAGCAAAGCTTGCTCTATCCTGTTGGCAGACGGAAAAGCCCGAAAAGCTAGACTCTGTATCTCCATCCCCAAATAGAGAATTGTTTGGGAGTCAGCTGAGACTTCTCTATGTTCACCAATAGGCCCAACTCCTTTGCAAGATCCAACGTTCACTGTAGGTCCTGCAGACAGCGATGACGGGACGACGCTCTGAGTAACCAGTCGTCCAGGTACAGGGAGGCTCTGATCCCCGAAAAATGTAGGAATTTTGCTACATTTCTCATGAGCCTCGTAAAAACAAGAGGAGCAGGGCTGAGGCCGAAGCACAGTGCTCGGAATTGACACACCACATTCCTGTATACAAACCTTAGATACGGCTGAGAATCTGGGTGTATAGGAATGTGGAAGTACGCATCCTGCAAGTCGAGAGAGACCATCCAGTCTCCCTCTCTGACTGCTGCTAGAACGGATTTGGTGGTCTCCATCGTAAACTTGTTTTGACAACAAACACGTTGAGAGCACTGACATCCAGCACCGGCCTCCAACCTCCTGTATGCTTTGGAACTAGGAAGAGACGGTTGTAAAACCCCGGTGATTGAAGGTCCGAGACTTTCACCACCGCCCCTTTTCTAGCAACTGAGACACCTGCAGATGTAATGCCTGTCTCTTCGACTCCTCTCGATACCTGGGAGAGAGGTCTATCGGATCTTTTACTAAAGGAGGTCTCCGTACAAAAGGTATTTTGTAACCCTCCTTTAGCAACAAAACAGACTCCCGGTCTGCACCCCTCTTCTCCCAGGCCTGCCAGAAGTTGGTCAATCTGGCCCCTACTGCTGTCTGAGGACGTGGGCAGTCAGACTCTGCCACGGGAGGACTTAGATCCTCTCCTCTTACCTCTCTTACTATCGGCACGAGAGCCTCCCTTACTGGGAGCTCTGCCACGAAAGGGCAGGATAAACCTTGTCGCTGGAGTATCAAATTTAGGTCTGACGACATAAGAGGACGAAGGTACAGCCTTACGAGCAGACGTGGCCATCAAATCATGAGTATCCTTCTGCACTAGAGACGCTGCGATATCCTTAATCAACTGCTGCGGGAACAGGGCAGAAGACAATGGAGCAAAGAGTAGTTCTGACCTTTGACAAGGAGTGACACCTGCAGACAGGAAAGAACAAAGAGTCTCCCTCTTCTTAAGAACTCCTGCCGTAAAAGTAGCAGCGAGTTCATTAGAGCCATCTCGGATAGCCTTGTCCATGCAGGACATAATTTGCACAGAGACATCACGGTCTGCTGAGGAGATCTTCCTGCTCAAGGCTCCCAGCGACCAATCCAAAAAGTTGAAAACTTCAAAGGCCCGATAAACTCCTTTGAGGAGATGATCTAGGTCTGAAGAGGACCAGCAAACCTTCGAGCGTCTCATGGCCAGACGACGAGGAGAGTCTACGAGGCTTGAGAAGTCTCCCTGGGCAGAGGCAGGTACTCCCAAGCCGAGAACTTCTCCCGTGTCATACCAGACGCTCGCGCGAGCGCGAGAAGCCAGTTTAAAAGGGGGAAAAGCAAAAGCTGACTTCCCCAAACTCCTCCTGGTCATTAACCAATCGTCTAATAAACGCAAAGCTCTCTTAGAAGAGCGAGAGAGCACTAACTTTGTGAACGACGGAGTCGAAGCAGCTAGGCCCAGCGTGAACTCTGATGGTGGTGAACGAGGAGCAGCAAGACACAAAATGATCAGGAAAAAGCTCCTTAAAAATAAGCATGATCTTCTTAAAATCAAGAGAGGGCTGAGCAACTTTAGGCTCCTCTCTATCCGAAAAAGTCCCCAAAGGAATATCAGTAGGAAGGGGATCAACGACTTCCTCATCCGAGGGAACTTCGTCCGACAACAGCCGAGTCTCGCGATACGGAGAGACATGCCGAGGAGGCAACGCTTGACAGGCTATGTCAACATGCAACGGAGCAGCAGCAACAGCTGAGGAAACGACGTCACGCCGCGGCTGCAAAGACTGAAAGTCTTGTGACTGACAAACAACAACAGCCTGAGTTGATTGCCGTTCGACATCACGTCGAGACTGCATTGACTGCAGGGTCTGAGCAGGAAAAACAACCTCTGACTGCGGTGACAGACGTTCAACGTCACGTCGGGGTAACGGAGTCGGTCGACGAACGTCAGTGCGGGGCTGCGGTGACAGCTGCTGAACGTCAGCTCAAGACTGTGGCAAAGGGGGTTCCACGTCACGTGACTGACGTGAATGACGAGGAACACGATCAGAATCGCGTTTAAAAGCACTAGAAACGTTAGCGTTAACATCATAAGGACGAGAAAACACTCGTTTAGGCGGCTGAAGGCCAGAGTTACGCTTATCGTACTGGCGAACCGCAAGCAAAGGATCATTGCGAACCTGTTCATGCTCGTAATCTTCCATTAAGGAGGAAAGTTTAGACTGCATGTCCCGCAGGAACGGGCCGTGACGTCAGTAACGTCTGTGCATGCAAATCATCGCACCTACCGAGACCCTCGGACTCCGTGTTACGTTTTCGCTTAACAGGCGAACAGCCATCCGATGACTGCAAGTGGTCAGAGCTGCCCTAATGACTACAGCCAGGATGCTGGACCTGTCCTGAAGGGACTGACTTGCGCTTTAAGGGTCTAGAAACCTTATGCCAAGGTTTCTTATGCGACAAGTCGTCGGAAGACGAGGAGAACTTAGTCTCCCCCGTCTTATGGTAAGGACGTTCTTGATGAGAAACGTCTGATACCAAAGAGGGAACGTCTGTACGTCGGTTTACACCTCTCGCTCCCTAAGTCCTACGACATTTCTTCTCCCTGGTGCAGGGGAGCCTGAAAGAGGTCTCGGACTAGGGGATCGACAAGCACGAACAGACGAACCCTCGGTCGCAACACTAAACACATTTTGCGCACTTTCCACTTTAACACTTTGATTTTCTGCTTTACCACTTTGACACTTTAACAACTTAACATCGGACATAAGCTGGTTCCTGTCCGAGGCTAAGGTTTCAACCTTTTCACCTAATGCTTGAATAGCTAAAAACATATCGCGCATTGAAGGTTCATGAGTGCTACTAGGGGGTTCAGAAACTACCACTACAGGGGAAGGATTAGGTTCAGGGGCATGGGAGGAAGAAAATTCTAAAGATCTAGATGAGCTTCTCCTCACCCTATCTCTTTCGAGCTTACGAGTATACTTTTCATACTCTAACCACTCGAATTCCGAAAAAACCATGCACTCCTCACACCGATCTCCTAATTGGCAGGATTTACCCCGGCAATTAGAACAAACAGTATGAGGGTCGATAGAGGCTTTCGGAAGACGTTTGTTACAATCTCTCGCACATTTGCGATATACAGGAGAAGTGTCAGCCATTATGAACAACCAGAGAAAATCCAAAGTAAAGCCAAGTTCATCAATAAAAAACAAAAGCAAATAAGGTTTCAAGAGTTTTATTGAAGAAACACACCAACACAGCGAAAGCCAATAAAACCCAAAACAAAGTACTTCACCAATTCGGTAGAAAACTCGAAGTCTAGAGCGAGCGGAACCAATGTTGTCGGTGACACCGACAGAGAAGAACTGGAGTGGTTGAGAAGTATATGCGGTATCTGGCCGATAGTCGGCGCTGGTGGACACACCCGCAACCTTCATGGCGATCGCTCGTGAGTTTTTGGAATCTGTCGGGCCGTCGGAGACGTCAGCTATTTATATATTCACCGGCTAAGTTTAATATTTAAAAAGCTAAGGTTTGTATGGTTAGGAAAAATACAAATTATCTTCGAATTCGTCATTTGTTCCATAACCGAAATACAAACCACGCTATTTACACTGGGTGACTTACCCCTTAAGTAGGGTGGAAAGTCCCCAGCCATACTGGCTTTGGCTTTACCCGGGGACTCGGAATCCGAGTGAGTTGCACCCGAGAAAAGGAGTCCCAGCACCTCACAAGTTCCTTGCTCCACTAGGAACCGTGTGGCCTACATAAGCTTGTGTGTGAAGGAAGAAGTGTGACCCGTCCTAGGCCGTTGACCTGGAGTTCCAGAAGGAACTCTGGGTTAGGACGTTCCCAATACCACCTCGTCAGGGTATGGGGGACGCGACAGTATTGACTCAATACTCGGAACACAAGGAAGCATGGTTTACCTGCAGAGGTTCGAGGTCAGCTATGCAGAGACCAGGATGCTGCTTCCCCGTAGAGGGGATGATGAAGAAAGAAGTTAGGGCCAGACATACTTCTTTCGTTCATGCAGACTAAAACCTGATAACAATGCCCTCAACCTTCTGCTACCTGTCCAAAAAGGAGCCTGAGGTTAGACCAGCTGTTGTGTAGCCACCACAGTGCGATAGAAAACGTATCGAAACTCCTGTGGGTCACGCCCTGCAGGAAGGGGGCTGCGAAGGTCATTAGACGCTTCCAGACTCCAGCTTGTAGAACCTGCGTCACAGAGTAGTATTACTCTAAGGCGGGGGACGTTGCGATGTATCCGACATCGTGCTGTAGAGCGACGTTACGGGGGAGGGTCTGGAGACAGGTCGAGATGAATGTCCTTGAGTCCGAGCTGAAGAGGTATACTGGTGACTCTCCCCCGTGTCCTTGTGCTCCCAAACCGGCTGCAACTGAGGACAAACTGCAGCTGTTCCCAAAGCTAACCTCTCAATTCCTTTACTGACAAGAAGGAGAAGGTCTTGCGACATCAGATACAGAATAGACACTCAAAATCTTGAAGGAATTGGACCGAAGGGCCGGGACCCCAAGATTCTGAGTCTAGTCAACAACTCAGGAGCGAACCTGAATGTAGCCTTCCCCCATTCCTTAGAAAGGGCAGAGTCGTACGAGACCAAGAAGATTGCTTACACACTGGCCGCGGCCAGAGTGAGAAGGAGCCCCAAAACGGAATACGATCAGAGGCCTGACGTAAAGGTTCTTGAGAAGATCTCTTAAGGGACTAAAAAGTCCGAACCATGCTCCATGTTGGAGGTCTCACTCCGACTAGGGCAGGGACATTCGCAGCTTCGCATGAGCAAGGAAAGGTCCAGCGGGAAGGAAAAAGTTATTCCTTTAAGATTGAAGGTCAGGGAAAGGCTGAGCGACAGGCTTCATTGCCGAAAGCGGAAAGGAGTTTCCTCCCGCCGAAAGGCAATAAGATCGTTATTGCTGGAGAAGAGGTATATCTCCCAAGACACCAACCACCGAAGACTCTTCACTTCGCCTGGAAGACCCCTGCGGATGACCATCGCAGATGACGCGACCTCCGTCCCGCGACTCTAGCGGGTTGTCTCTTCTTGAGGAGGAGGCGTAGTGTCTCCAGGCATGAAGCCGAAGCGACGCCCCGGCTCATGAAAGATGTTGCAGTGTGGTTGTTTGAGTAGCCTGTGCCATGGGAGAAGCTCTCCCGGGAGTTCCGTCAGGGGAAGCAGAGGGTCCGGAAACCGTTCTGCGCATAGTCCCAGTGGAGCTCTCAGGGCCATTGAAAGGTTGACAGACAACCTGGTCTTGTTGAGACCCATTCTCAACAGACAACAAAGGAGGGAAGACGCAGGCGTCGATGTTGTCCCACCATCACCGGAATGCATCTTGCCAGAGTCTCGGGGTCTGAGACTGGGGGGAAGAACAGCGGAAGCTTGAGGTTCCAAGCTGTCGCGATCAGGTCCCCCAGACCAGGACTTGCTGGTTACTCAAGGCCAAAGACCCCCAGGTACACTCTCTCTACGAGGCTCTGCTCGGATAGTCGGAGAGAACATTCCTCTGCCTGGAATGAGAGAGCCGATGGTGGTATTGAGTGTATCTCAATCATCTCGGTATCTCTACTGCAAGATGCGAAGGTGTGAAAATGCGTCCCCTGCTGGTTAGAACACGCCAGAACCATGAAGTCGACGCGCACGGAGCGACTCAGCAGGAGATGTAGGATCTGTAGAGGGGCCAGACTACGGCCCCTAAGCCTGCCTGAATGATGGAGAGGTATCCTTCAGGTCCTGACCAGAGGCCTGGACCGGAACCCCCCCCCCACCCCTTTTCTTTAACGAGTCCGAGAACAGCATAAAAAATATGGGGAAAGGACGAGAATATCCACTCCCATCAAGGGGTTCCATAGGTCAACACCCATTGCAGGTCTAATCGTTCCGCTGGTCCCATAGGGGCCAGAAAGTCCGGTTAATCGTTGCTTGAAACCACTGGAACTTGGACCGCCCCACATGGAACTTATCCTGAGGCGACCGTTCGGAACTATAGACGGGTCAAGGAGGAAAAAAGAACTAGGAAACGTTCCAAGGTAGGGCTGAAAGCTCTGCTTGACTGAGAACAGGTACTGCGACTCTCCTCAGCCTTGCCACAGTCAACTGAAGGGAAGGCTCGGAGGAGGTGGCCACAGAATCTGGCGTCCCCAGGTGGTCACCCATCCAAGTACCAACCAGAACCGACGTTGCTTAACCTCGCTGGACGGACGAGAAGCGAGGTTTCCAACGTGGTAAGGCTGTTGACTCAATATTATGGCTAGATACTCCAGATGTTGAGGCAGAAGAAGAGAAGGCTCCTAGCAAAATACCATGAACCCCCACTCATGGTAAGCATCCGGAAGCTTGTCCCGGCGCTGAAGAAGGTCGAACCCGAGCCTACCGGAGTTGACCAGACCTCCAAAAAGCGAAGGAGGCGGAAGCCTGCACCTGAGCGGCCATGAGGAAAGCAGGGAGAGTTTTCTGGGGAAAAAAACCTGCGATGCCACGGCGGGATCGCCACACTGCATCTTAAGCAGGAATACCTGCAGTCTAGGCTGAATTCCACGAGCTTCCTGGAAGATGGATGGAATGGAAACTGAAAGTACCCGTCCTTCCGATCCAGGGTCTAAGGAGTCCTGTCGCCTCGTTACCAGTCTGATCGATTCTGCTGTTCCACGCTGGACGAAGTTTGTTCGACAAACTTGATCAGGGCTGAGAGGTCGACTACGGAACTCCCGACTCAGCTACTTCCTTACAAGAAAGGATCGACTGAAGAAGCCGGGGGTGAACCCGTCGATGATCCTATGGAGGACCTTCTCCTAAGGCATGGATCATTCTGCCCAAACGGGCAAACTTTTGCCGACCCTATGGCATAGAGGTTCAGAGACACTGAATTCGCTGACAGAGACGGCAGGCGCGATATCCTTGGCTGATCACAGAGATCGTGCAGGAATGGGCATCGGGAAGCTGTTATCCGGATGAGTAACCTTAGGCATCCTCTCAGCGTGAAACCTGCAAGGGGGGGGGTGCCAATCCTAGAGTACGTGAACTCTGCCACTCCCTCTAGGACTATCCCCTCCCCCCCTCCGGGGAGAGCCTCCCGTGCCATCTGTTCCTGACAGGAGGGAACTGCAATTGGACACCTTGTCTCAGTAGTCGTAGCCGGTCCGATAATTTAGGCCGACGTGGCTGAAAGAAAGAGGCGCTGGAGCCCTGCAGGGTCTGGAAGAAAGCGCCTTGGAGGAGTGAAAACGGAAGTCGACTTACTCCGCACAGCCACTGTCTATGTCTCTGTCCTTGGGCACAAACAAACACTTCTCAAGGATGGAAGAGTGTCTGAGGTTGTCGACATCCACGGATGAGACACCCGAAAGGAAGCCCTCGGTCATTGCGTCCAGATGGTCCAACATCGAGTTTGCCCGCAAGTTCGATACTTGACGACGAAACGCCAAGGTGCTTGAGCCCGAGAGGAGGAAAGTACCCATGACCTTCCTGTAGCTTCCTTGAACCAAACCTCGGGTCGTAACCGAGGAGGGAAAGGACCTGGTAAGCCCCTTTCACGAGATGGAGAAGAGGAAGGGGGAAACAGTCACCCCTTGGCCGATGGAGAAATCTCAAACGGAAAGCCCCCCCCCCCCCCAAAATCCTTCCAGAGAATGACGGGGAAGGGCTAACCCAGGTTCTGGAAAAAAGAATGTTGCTCAGACCTCCCAGAAGATTCTTCTTATTCTTGCATGTGCCATGCTCTGCGTTTACGGGGTGAGGCCGTGTTCTGGAAATACACTCCAGAAGACTCGCCAGGCTGGCCATGCTGCGAAAACCCCAATGGGAATCGCGGTCGCAATCGCCCTGGAGCTCGCGCGATGGTAAATCAATGAATTGCGCGTGGGCAAACGTGGAAGCGCCCATGCGCGGGCACGCAGGAACGCAAACGAAGGTGAGCGAAGGAGCGCAGGAGGGCGAGCATGGTAGGAAGGGCGAGAGCTGGTGGTCGGCGAGCGATAACCCATAGGCGAGCAATGGATACTGCAAGAATTAAGCTGACGTTCGTGCGAAGGAACACAGTCGGCTCGCGCGACGGAACACCGTCCGTCCGCGCGAGGGCGAACATTGGTGAGCATGTGCGCGGTCGCGCATGAGCGTAGGCGTGCTGTCGCGCGGGCACGTGGCGCGGGTGAGCGGTCGGGAGACCGATGGCGCGTTCTGGTGAGCGACAGCCCGTAGGAGAGTGAAGGCGCGTTGGCAAGCGATGGCGAGCGGTGGTGCGTTAACAAAACGCTAGCGCGCAGGTGAAGAAATGCGCGGGCGCGTAGGAGATTGCCAACGCGAGAGACTAGTGATGGTTAGCGCGCATTGCGCTAACAGAAGGTGCAGGTGCATCAGGAAGGTGAGTGCTGAAGCAAGCTGTTAATCAGGCGATCCTAGAAGGTCAGAAACCCGTTGGCGCCCACTGGTGCGTGGCAAAGAAGGGCGCGCAGATGTGCGCTGGCAATTGAAGAAAGCTGGCGCGCAGAAGGACAGAAGTAAAGGTGAGCGCTGGCGAGCAGGAGGAAGATCTACGGCAAGACTCAGCTACCGGAGATCGTGGTCCACAGCAGGCGAGCGCTAGATCGCTACTGATGGTGGTCAGGGGAACTGACACGCGTTGCAGATCGATGGAGATCGTTGACGCGTAGGAGATCGCTGACGAGCAGGTGAACGTTGACGCGTCTGAGGACGCTGGCGAGCTGGTGATCGCTGACGAGCAGAAGGCAACGCGTGGAAGCCTGCGCGTAGAAGAAGAGTCCTTGACCCAGAGCTGAACCGAAGTTCTAGAGAGCGAGGGCGAACGTGGGCGCACAGGGCGCGTAACAGGAACCAACAGGAACAGCAGAGATGATCATCATGAGAGCGCTGACGAACAGAAGAGCGCTGACGAACAGGAGAGCGCTGGCGAACAGGAGAGCGCTAGCGATCAGGAAAGCGCTGATGATCAGGAAAGCGCTGATGAGCAGTAGAGCGCCTGTGCGCTAACACTGAGCAGGAGCAGGAGAGCGCCTGTGCGCTAACACTGAGCAGGAGCAGGAGAGCAGAAGGGCGCGCAGGGGAACCCTGACACGCAAGGAAAGAACCCCTGTGGGAGGCAACCCTTTGCCCCAAAGGGATCGTTGTCCGTCGGGAGACTGATGTCCGTCGGAAGACCGTTGTCTGTCCGCCGGGAGACTGATGTCCGTCGGAAGATCATTGTCCGTCGGAAGATCATTGTCCGTCGAGAAGACCGTTGCCCGTCGGAAGACGAGGTCAGACTGCTGACCATCTGCACCAGGGGCGGAAGATCAAGAAGAAGGAGTTGTAGGCTGCATACGGAGATTCAAAAAGGCGTCTCTTAGCACCCTTATAGGGAGATGAGAGGCCCTTACGACGAGGCGGACGGTGAGCCTTACGGCGAAGGAGGCCAACAGCAGCAGAAGAATCCTCCGAAGAGGAGTCTCTATGAGTGTACGCTCTCGCAAACGAAAGAGAAACGTAGAAGGGACTGGTCAGCCAGTGACCTAAAAGGAGCAATCCTCCGAAGAGGGACTCCTGCAGTTGCCCAGCCCCTTGAGCGAAACTGCAGGTGCGACCGCTCAGCACCAAGAGCATAGTCGCACGAAAAAAAGGCAAGAGAAGAACCCCCCAAAAGGAGAAAAACTCAAGCCTGGACAGGAAGAACTTCCCTCGGAAGGAAAGTTACCCACCCAAGGAGGCAAGCCTCCTGAGAGTTCTAAAATGAACTGGAGAGCTGTCAAACGTCACGGGAGTACTTCCAGTAGAAGGAGACACGCCCCTGACGAAAATCCAAAGGGGAGGCAGCAACAGCCGAAACCCCAGGCCTCAACAAGACAGCTCACACTGTTGCCATATTACAGAAACAAACTAGATCGGTAACTGTAAAAAAATAAAAAAAAATCATTAGTTAACATTCATTCCCCCGGGAAGGCTCCGAAGAGGAATCCCGAGGGAAAGGAAACAAGAATTACACAACAGGCACGTGCCCTCACAACCACTTACACTCATGGAAGGAGAGCTGTAACCAAAACAGAATTATAACAATTATAATTATGAAACTATGTAATTATGTAATTTAAAAATGAATGAACACTAAAGAAAGAACGAAAACCCCGAAAGGAATCGTTCTACAAAGCTGAAAAATTAACAAATACAATTAGATTCATAAACTAATTGAGACAAAACGTACGGCGTAGCAACCCCCCCACACGGGAAAGAAGCTACAAGGGGCGTAGTAAACGTAGTAAAAGGGTGAACGACCTCAAGCGAGAGAGACAGAAAGACCGAAGTCAAACTCGACCGCAACCCATAAAATTACACCGTGGTGGCCTAAACTGCCGAGGGCTCCACGGAGATATCGTACACTACACACACAACTCTGAAAAGGAAACTTACTAATTTCTATACTCAAATATATATACAAACATGAAAAATATTTACATATATATTGAGTAAAAGAAAAGTAAGTGATTAAGTAAAGACAAAACAAACAATGGCTGCCAAGCGAGGACAAAGACAGAGACGTCTGTCCCAGTCCAAGCCAAAAGTGAAAGTGAGCTTCACCGGTGTGTGAGGGGGGGGGAGGGGTAGCAAGCTACCACTCCCCTAGCCCCCGCTAACTAGCGTGGGGGTAATACACCCTCGTTAAATTCTAATGGCTCGCCATTTCAGCTGCGCTAAAAGGTAAACCCAATGTAAATAGCGTGGTTTATATTTCGGTTACGGAACAACTGAACGTTATGGCCGGATGATATTCTTGAAAGAAATTGTAGGCATGGCAGGAATAGTTACACTCAACTTCCCAGCTTTTGGAAGCTTGGGAGAAGAGGCCTGTTTGGAGCATGAAGGTATTGCTAAATCTGGAGGGAGGGACATGGCCAAAGCAGTCTGGCCACTATAGAGGAGTTTTCTGCTGAAGACCCTTAAGTGTATCAGGCAAGAAGATATTGTTCTGATAGGAGACACTTTTAAAGGAACATCTTATTGGCGTAATCAGCCCACTCGTGGGGCTGAGGGGGATCTAGACAAAGATGCATTGTCTGGGATAGAAGCATCCAGCGAATCTGGCTCAGGGAACATAGCTTCCGTAGCCAAGGGATCGATAAAAACAGGTTCAATTTCGTAATGCACATTACTGACACTGGGAGATATGTTCACGAAATTAGGGACATCGTCCTCTTTGACAGTAACCTCTGAGGGATTCTGACATGCAGAACTTGGTAGGGAGATAACGTTCAATGCCCAACTTACTGGTAACTTGTGTTTCTTCTCATCATTTACTGAGGGAAAAGGAGGAGAACGATTTCTCTTGGCTCTCTTCTTCCAACGAGAACGATATCTATCCCACCATGAGGATGACCACACCCTACAATACTCACATGGAGATTCGACCGAACATCTCTTTCCTCTACATGATGGACATACCAGGTGAAGATCCACATCTAACCGACTCATAAAAGTTCCACAAGGCGACCATTACAGCCCGGACAGGAATGCATCAAGGTCAAAATAGTTGAAAGGCATACACTCTAATTCACAAATACAATTACAGTAACAATGCAAGTGACAAATAACGTCATAAAAACAGACACAAGCACAAGCAAAAATAAGGGTGATGAGCTGGTGATGCGATTATCTGATCGTAGGAGTGAAGACAGGTACAGTGCGTCCAACTGCCAGCACGGCCAGAAGTGTTATTATTATTATCATTATTATTCCTTACTAGGCTACAACTCTAGTTGGAAAAGTAGGATACTATAAGCCCAAGGGCTCCACAGGGAAATTAGCAAGGAAAGGAAATAAGGAAAAACTACAAGAAGTTTACGAACAATAACAGCATTAAAATAAATGTTTTATATATAAACTATAAAAATTTGAAAATACAAGAGAAATAGAAATAAGATAGAATAGTGCCTGAGTGTACCCTCAAGCAAGAGAGCTCTAACCCAAGACAGTCGAAGACCATGGTAGAGGCTAGGGCACTACCCAAGACTAGAGAACAATAGTTTAATTTTGGAGTATCCTTTTCCTTGGAGAGCTGCTTACCATAGCTAAAGTATCTCTTCTACAATTATCAAAAGGAACGTAGCCACTGAACAATTGCTGTAGTTAACCTCTTGAGAGAAGAAGAATTGTTTGAAAATTTCAGTGTTGTCAAGTGTATGAGGAAAGAATAGGCCAGACTATTCTGTGTATGTCTAGGCAAAGATGAAATAAGCTGTTACCAGAGAGAGGGATCCAATATAATACTTTCTGGCCAGACAAAGGACTGAATTACTCTCTAGCGGTAGTATCTCAAAGGGTGGCTAGACGCTTGAGCCAAGCATAACCTATCATGCGCAGTGGCTGCATAGTAGCATAGCATGACCCAATCTATCGATTCTTTTTTTAAGTCTGGCCGTAAAAAAAAAAAAAAAAAAAAAAAAACAGAAGTAACCCCATTACATGACCCAGAAGTTTATATCTGTGTAAGAATAAATTGATTGACTCAGAAGTTTATATCTGTGATGGAATAAATATATTTTAGCATACCTACCATAACATGCAACACAGTACTAAAATTGTGGCAATATTTCTAATTGTGAATAATCGAATGAGTAAAATTAACATTGAAAAAACGGGTTTCATTATAGAACACCGCAATATTAGTTAGGGCATTGGAACTTGCATAATTGAATAATTCTTTGCAAATTCACAATTTTGAATTCCATCTCACCTCTATTAACAGAATTGAAAAAAAAAAAAAAAAAAAAAAAAAAAAAAAAAAAAAAAATTACTCCTTTTGTCATCTTAGGACATGCCACAAGAGCCTCCTACCACCTGGGAGTATGTAGTTGGTTAGGACAGGTGTAAACTCTCTTATTACTTGTCAAATTAATATCATATATGGGGAAAAAATGTTGTTCACTTTGATCTGAAATACAATAATTTGAGTTAGTTTTATGAATTGGTGTCACCTTTCCATGAGTGAAGCCAGTTGGGAAGCAAACCCATGGTTGAGACTTAGCCTTAGGGTATGGTAAAGATACAGAGGTCTAAGAGGGGTAGCAGACGCCCCACAGGTAAAGATACAGAGGTCTAAGAGGGGTAGCAGACGCCCCACAGGTAAAGATACAGAGGTCTAAGAGGGGTAGCAGACGCCCCACAGGTAAAGATACAGAGGTCTAAGAGGGGTAGCAGACGCCCCACAGGTAAGGATACGGCTCCTAAGTTAGGTTAGGTGGGAACCTTAGGTTCGGTGATGTTCTTGCATTTGTTTACATTTTAATTAGTCACAGTCCGTCACAACCGAGTAATAACAACACAGGCTCCCAGAATACATTAAAAAGTCTTATTTTCAAAAAAAAGATTATTGCACTGTTCAATAATCGTTTTTGGGGACAGCCCTTTGACCGGCCGGAAATCGAGTAAAAAAAGTACGAAATCGGCTCTTTTTTACGGGAATGATTTGGTAAATAATGTAGATTGACGGGACAGTATTAAATTGTAAAACCGAATGTTTCTTGAAATCGAGTAAAAAAAATATCCGAAATCGGCTCTTTTTTACGGGAATGATTACATGACGTGTCCTTAAAAAGTACAAACTTAACGAAGGGGTAAATATGTAGATTGACGGGACAGTATTAAATTGTAAAACCGAACGTTTCTTAGACTGAGATGACACGGGCTCTATCTATCGGGAAAGTTGGAAACTAAGTAGGAAAATCTGCTCTTTTTCGCGGGAATGATCATGGAATGAAATATTAAAATCACTAGTTTTGTAAATGCTTGTCCCAACAATCTACATACTAGGACCCCTCTGGTCATGGATGTCGGAAATGTGCAAGAAAAATGGACAACTAACCCAAAATTCCCCTCCTAACCTGACCTACAAGCCATGTCCTTACCTTCATCGTGAACTAAACAGGGGGGCTGACGCCCCCCTGCGACCCCCCAAACACTGTTGCTAACATACAAACCCCACAAATCCAACCTAACCAATCCTAGTAGTTCCCAGGTCACTACCCCTACCCGGGGGCAAGCCCCCGGACCCCCTTCGTAAGTCTCTCTCCTACACAAAAAAAACTTTGGGCAGCACTCAAAATTATATCTTATCCACATGATCATATTATAGGTTACTCAGGCTTACCTTAAATTTCGTAGTCGCTAAAACCAAAATCCTCCGGTTCTCAAAATAAATAGTGAAAGAATTCGGGGGTAACACGAGTGAAATCACGTAGATGTATATATCTGAGAGTCTTAATTGCATCAATCTGATCAATACGGGAGATAAACTCGAAAACATCACTCAAAGAGAAACTATACGGAACAGGTCTATCCATCACGGCGGTTAGAGTTGGAAAGGGTCGGCTGTAGGTCAATCTCGGGTCATGTGGGGGGGGATTAAAAATTTGAAATCACGCGGCCCACGAAAGGGTTAGTTCGGTTGCTTTGTTTGACACTGGCTTTATCTCACGAAATATCTTAACTAGATGTTGGATAACCTAACCTTTGTTTGTATATAAAACAAAATAGTATTCGGCATAATTTTGGGACGATTTCGAACGAAATAACAATCTTAACAAGAGATTAAAATGAAAATTGTTGGAATTAGCGAAAACATACGTACGAACATCGAAAACTGTTCATGCTTGCGCGACCAGCTGATATGCGAATCGAGCGCCGCCAAACGTGTGTTATTATAATCAGGCAGGAAACAATGATTGCGGGAAGTTTTACGACCGAGTAAGTTGGGCGTGGCTTCAGCGTATGACGCATTGTAACGGCCTTTTTCTAACATAACATTTCATGATAAATATCCCAGCAGTATCAAATGTCACTATACATGACGTGTCCTTAAAAACTACATACTTAACTAAGGGGTAAATATGTAGATTGACGGGACAATATTAAATTGTAAAACCGAACGATTCTTAGACTGGGATGACACGGGCTCTATCTATCGGGAAAGTTGGAAACTAAGCAGGAGCTACCCGTGACTTGCGTACGGACCATGATGAACTTAGAAAATATTGCCGTGGTAAAGGTAAATTGTGCTATTATTCAAAATGATAAAATAACATCATATTATGGTATGTTAGAAAATTGTAAAGAACATCAACCCCATAATGAAATACGATTTGGCTAGTAATAAGAAAGATATCCCTGTCCCCAAAAACGGCAGACACCCCGAACTCTATCCCAAGACAGATATGAAAGATGTATGGCGCATCCTAAAATGCTTTAGAAGAATATAACAGACACTAACATACACTTACCATTAAGGCCTGGCTCTTCCCCTTTTATTCGAATATTCTTGATTTTGACCGTTTTACCACTCAAAGTGGCTAACGTTAAGCGTTGTCTGAAGAAATTCGAGCCCTCGTACACAATAACGTCTCCCACCTCCATTTCTACTTAAAACACGAAAGGCCGTAAACTTGAATTCGTTCTTGACGATGAACTTCAATGTTGGTAAAGTGGTAATGTTAAAGTGCAATAAAGGGTAAACGTAATAGGGTAACCACGTTGTGCAATAGTATTACCCAAATTCACGTTTCCCGATGTTTGTCAAGTGTCCGGTTGCCAGTCAACTGTTAGATTTCAGACTTTGTAACGGCTCCTCACTAGTTATTGAAAGTGTTTTATTTCTATAAGGGCTGTGAAAAAAAATATATGCGTTTGCGACTACATTTTATTATCATTAGTAGGATCTAAGCTACAACCCTAGTTGGAAAAGCAGGATGCTATAAGCCCAGGGGATCCAACAGGGAAAGTAGCCCAGTGAGGAAAGGAAATAAGGAAAAATAAAATCTTTTAAGAAGAGTAACAACATTAAAATAATTATCTCCTGTATAAACTATAAAAACTTTAACATAACAAGAGGAAGAGAAATAAGATAGAATAGTGCGTCCGAGTGTACCCTCAAGCAAGAGAACTCTAATCCAAGACAGTGGTAGACCATGGTACAGAGGTTATGGCACTACCCAAGACTACAGAACAGTGGTTTGAATTTAGAGTGTCCTTCTAGAAGAGCTACTTACCATAGCTAAAGAGTCTCTTCTACCCTTACCAAGAGTAAAGTGGTCGCTGAACAATTACAGTGCAATAACCCCTTGGGTGAAGAAGAATTGTTTGGTAATCTCGATGTTGTCAGGTGTATAAGGACAGAGGAAAATATGTAAAGAATAGGCCAGACTATTCGGTGTGTGTGTGTGTGTGTGTGTGTGTGTGTGTGTGTGTGTGTGTGTGTGTGTGTGTGTGTGTGTGTGTGTAGGCAAAGGGGAAATGAACCGTAATAAGAGAGAAGGATCCAATGTAGTATTGTCTGGCCAGTCAAAAGACCCTTTAACTCTTTAGCGGTAGTATCTGAACGGGTGGCTGGTGCCCTGACCAACCTACTACCCAATAAAATATGTAGTTAGATCCAAGATAAAGTTAAATAAAATCGGTAACTGAATATACACATGACCTTGACAAAGGTAAACGCAAGGAAGGAAATAATCTACATTACATAAAAAAAACTGCATATCTAGTGGTGTGCCTACATTAATAGTGTTGTGGATTGAGCAATGAAGAACGTGAAACCTGGGGTTATAAACAATGTAATTGTAAACAAGCCATGTAAACAGAAAATGTACATATCTAAAGATCTCTACAGTTCTATCTCTCTCGTCATTTACATAATATTTTTCTTGCTACCTGATTTTTCATCATCATGGAAAATTTTGATTTTTTCAGATTTTATTCTCGTAGAAAATTGTACGCGATAAGATAGATTGATCTATCTCCAATAAAACTTATGATACTTGGACTGTGAGCAGACACCCGTGAGTTGCGAGCTAGGAATTATATTGGGTTTGTATTCAGATTTTTTTTTTTTTTTTTCAAACAAGTACAGCCACTAGCGGGTCCAGAGGGGGTGAGTCACGATCCCCCAATTTTAAGGAAAAAAAAAGTTTGACTGTTAAACTAAACTTGAGGTTTTCAATAAAGTTTGACTATTAAACTTGGGGTTTTCAAAAAAATAGTTTGACTATCAAACTTGGGATTTTTAAAAATAAAAGTTTGATTGTTAAACTCAGCATATTGGTGGAAAATATTAATTTTGTCAGTTATATTTATTTTCAGGTTTCATTCTTTAATTAAGGTATTTTTGTTTTTTTTTAGTTTTTCCTACGACGCTGTTCTTGCGCAAAGTCAAAAACTATATAGGATTCAACATTTGAGAGTAAATCTATGATAGTCACGAGCAGTGGTGCCAAAACCATTGTAATCACAGATAAGTAGAGTAGGGTCAATATAAACTCTTATCGCCTTCAATGGACTAGTGGTTTATGTTGTTTTCTTATTGTATTAACTCCTACGTAGCCATTAAAAAAGAAAAAAAAATCGTATGTCTGTATTCTCGACACATATTTCATTTGAAATCATAAACTATTTGTGGCTGAATGCATGAAAGGCACGTATTTAGTAATAGTATCATAAATAACCCTTATTTGAAATTCTCTGAGTTATTTATTTCATGCGCAATAGACAAGGGTAAGTACAACATCATTATACATACACACACCCACATATATGTTATACACACACACGAGATGAATTACAACATTTCGCATATTTAAAGGCTATGGAGCCTGCATTAGACATGTATCTAGGTTCCAATAGTTTGTTGGCTGCGCAATATGTAGCAATTCTCTTAGGTATTTTGGACGACCGGTTTTGATAACTTGGTGGGTTATTGTACATATTTTAGATTAAATTATCGCTTTAATCGACATCCAATGTAAATCAATTAGTATAGGGGCGATTCTTTCTCTAGGTGGGACACCTTTCATCAATCATGCTCCTCAGTTTATTATATTTTGTAATTTCCAAAGCTGCATTTTTGGTGAATTGTAATAGATGGAGTTGCAATAGTCAATCCTAGAAATAATACAGTTTATCACAGGTTTCCTTACAAAATTTTCATCCAGGTATTTTCTTATAAAAGCAATGTTTCCGAGATGATAACCAGCAGTTTTTACTACAGTGTTTATTTGAGCATTGAGAGACAAGTTACTATGAGATTCAGGGCCTCTGTAACACGGTTTTTTGGACTTTGCTCCTTATCAAAGCATCGGATGTAGCTGAAAGTTGACATATGTATATTTTACAACCACACACAAATTTTGTCAGCATTATCAATAACCTAAACCCGATAGTTTTAATTTTTATAGAGTAAAAATGATCTAGTCGACGCCATAGCCAGTGATAACGAGCCAAGAGTCGAAAACATTCATTACGTAAGGTATGTAAACACCTTTTGACAAAATTTTGCCCCGCCCATCCACCAGACACCCATTCACCTTGTTCCATCGGCTCTGAAACCCATAACAGTCAAGAATGGCTAACAGGAATTGGAATTGCCCCGTTGTTGCAAAACTGCATTTGTCTTACGACTTGCAACTTTATACAGTCAAGAGAAAGCCCGTGGCCATATTTACTATCGCCTGAATAGGTAATTATTCAGTTTCTAGTTTAAATCCAATGTTTATGGTCTGATTTGTATTTAGCGTAACATGATTATAATACTTGTAATGTCATTCAGGCTTTTGAACATTTCCATTAACTATTCACTATGCCACCAGAGAGAGAGAGAGAGAGAGAGAGAGAGAGAGAGAGAGAGAGAGAGAGAGAGAGAGAGAGAGAGAGAGAGAGATTGTATGTAAACAGTCTTTATATAACTATTTTTGTTAAAATAAGATTTTTGTGCTAAACTCTCTATCAGACCAACGGATCATCCGATATATATTTTTTTTTCTTCTTCTTAGTCCGTACGACCGTGTTGGCTATGTTTTGGGCATGACTGCATTTTGTAAATAAATCAGGAATATTTTTAGGAGTTTTATTTGTACATCTAATGGGAATTTATAGAAGTAAAGTGAACATAATTAATTTATCCTTTAAAATAATTACTACATGTAGCCAAACAAATAGTAGTAAAGATGAAAATGCAATGAAGGAATGATACCATACTTTATCTTTAGCTTCAACATCGGCAATAACATACCCAGTTGCCATAATTTGTTAGCTTAATGAAATAACCTATCTTCTAATGTTAAACTTAATTTCTGAGGAGACCATGGCTTATTGCACAGTGAAAAAACATTACAAAGACTTTATGAATGGCGGAACGATACATAAATGTGGGTGGGGTATCTGTGCTAGCGTAGTAATACTACTGTAGCAGTAGTATTAAACGTTTAGGCCAACTGCTGGGATCCTTGAGGATCATTTAGCACTTCTTAAAACTACTCGAGAAATGAGTTTTTATAGCCAGAATTTAAATTTTCTGATCCATCAATGCCCATGATAGCCTTCAGTGTTATCCTGAATTATAACCAGGCCAAAGTGGGTGGAGCCTCATGAAGTCATCATCCTGACGATAATTATTGGTGAAGGTTTAAAGCCAAAATACGGTACCGGCAATTTTTTTTTTTTTTTTTTTACAGTAAATAGGTAGGTAGATAGACAATAAATAAAAATTGCTTGACATTGGATATAGCAGTTATCAAATCAAGCTTGTTCACTACGTTTTTGAAAATTACCAACTATTCCCTACACCTTGTCAATCTGATTGTGACCTATAAGTAGACTGTAATTTCTTAGGAAACTTATTTTGTGAGTTAGACTAATAATCGAAGTATTTTTGTATTTATTAACATATTTTGTTGGTTTGTTCATTATGACAATTATCAGTGGAGAGGTTTCAGAGTTCATAAAGGTGTACTGCTTTGCTTTTATTTAAACTTTTGTGTCATTGTTGGCAGAGGTAGAGCCTTCGTTACGTATAGCCAATCATCGATCGAGAAAGACAGAAGAAATGCCGTCATAAGTTACGTAACGAGTGCGTTCGAAACATTTTCCCTGAGTAAGTTGGCCCGTCTTCAAAAATCGTCACTTTTACTTAATAAAGTACCAAATTTATTCAACCTACGTAATGCAGAATATAGTCAAAATTTATGTGTAGATATAATGTGCATTCTGAGTAAGCGTTATATTTATGAAATTCATAGAAAAAAAGTTATTGCGAAAAAACCGTGTTACAGAGGCCCTGAATCTCATAGTAGTCAAGAAATACGCCCAGGTCACGAACTATACTAGATATCGGGACAGAGTCGCTATTTATGTTTATTTGCATATCACCCAAGTTTCTTACGCTGTTTGTCTTTCCCACCATGATAAACTCAGTACTGCTCTCATTTAATTTTAGTCGTTTGATGACTGACATAAAATACCAAAAGCATAACAGTTTCATTTACTTATCACGTATTGTGTTATGTTTTACAATTCACACATGGCTGGACTTAACCAATAGGCAAAATAGGTACGTTCTTAGGGCATCAAGGGAAGGGGTAACCACATATTCATTATTTATGCGCTGTTACGATAATCACTGAATTAGTGAACATGAACGGCCTCTCAGACCCCAATGCTAGACTATAGATTCATCAATTTGGGAAAATCAAACATTTTGACAATACAGTACAGTTTGATTGTATGTTCTCAAGTAAAGTTTTTTACCCTGATCAACAAGTAGGCCTACAGTAAGCTTATAGTATACTGCTTCTCCAACTAGTGCTGTAGCTTTGCTAATAATGATAATAATAATGACAACGAGGCCACTTCGTCTGTATTCTGTATTATAGCTATTGTTTTGATAAAGTTTATAACAAAAACATAAAAAAGAAATTCAGGTCTATACATACCTATACATTGCTATTCACTATGTCTTCTTTTTAACCTTCTGACTTGAGGTAGTTTATTTTTTTGTTATAAAATCAATGAATATGAACTCAAAATTCTCACAAAATATTCAAAATTATCATGATAATGACTGATGGAAATAATGGTGGTAATAAGATTTATATAAAAACATATGTGTTTCTCACTCAGGAAGGAAGTGTTATTACTGAAGGGAAACTATGTAATGTATAAAAATTTGAATGATATCTAGAAGATATCGGAGAAAGTAAAATATTTCTTAAATATCCTCAATATATGTATAAAATGAATTAGGATGAACAAAATTCTTAACTAGAACGTTTAAATGAAATGACTCACTCCTGTAGATTTCGTATCTCACTAAATCATTTCTTAGCTAGAGCGCTTGAACAAAATGCCTCGCACAAATTTAACTAGTACGCCAACAGCAGCCCATAATCCAGAGGAACTCTCTCCCCTTGTGCATTCTAGCGGGAAATATCGGGCGTCTCATTGGCTGATTCTTTCTTAACTATGATTGGTTATTATATGTGACGTCAGACAATCGTCATGAGTGTATTTGGGTAAGAGGAAAAAATCCATACTTATTGCATATAAATTATGATTGAAAATTACAAATTTTACAGAAATGCACTTAAAATGGGTATTGATTGATTAATAAATAGATAATAAATCTTGTTGAAGGGTATAAGATAAACAAATACGTTTTATTCTAAGGAATATTTGACTGTGTTCTGGCTACGATGATAAATGTGAGCGTGTATAGGACGCACATTATGCGTAGTTAAAGTTGGCGAAGGAAACTACCAAAGGACTGTAATATCTCGTCAAGAGGGAATTCCGGCGCGTTATGGGTTGCTGTTCGAAATCCTGTACAAATCTTAAGTTAGATATCTACATGCTCTAAAAGTTAAAAAAAGATTAATTATTAAATTAATTTGGTAATAGCATGAATAATGAATCTTGTTGTAGGCCGATATTATACGAAGAAATGTGTGTGTGTCTGTGTGTGTGAGAGAGAGAGAGAGAGAGAGAGAGAGAGAGAGAGAGAGAGAGAGAGAGAGAGAGAGAGAGAGAGAGAGAGAGAGAGAGAACCTGTAGGAAGGAACCCACCAATCACAGCTGAGGAAGATTTGACCAATTGAAGGAGAGGAATTTTCCGCCAAGAGAAAGTCCTGGTGTAAAACGAGTAATCTATTGTTCGAGAATCCTGTCTAAATCTCCTTCCATAGTTATGGTGGGCGAAGCTGGAGTTTTTTTTTTTTTATATATAACATATTTCATAGGTTGTGATTACTAAATCCTTATTTTCTTTCTGAAAATGCCTCTATGTGACGTCATCAAGGGTGGCAGAATTTTACAGCTTGTCTTTTATTTTGTTAGCTGGTTTGAGCGAGCTATTATTATATCAAGTTTAAATAGTGAAATGATGACATACGTAATTTTAATTCGCATTTTGTTACATTTCAAGTATAACGTAATTAAACAAATGATTACCAAATCACATACGTTTATTAGGAAATATGTCGCCATGAAGGGTAGGGTAAATGCCAGCAGTATACATATTCTAGATAAATTGACTGTTTTTTTTTTTTTTAAACAACTTCACAACATATCATTGATAATGTTATATGTGTAAAATAAGGACTAAGATAGAAAATTCTCTTGTGAATTTGACTCGTTTGCCAACAGCAGCCCATAGTGCAGAGAACCCTCCCACTATATGCGTTTCTTCAGCAAGAAATATCTGGTGTCTCATTGGCTGATTTGTTCTATGCTGTGATTGGTGGTTGTATGTGACGTCATACATTCGCATTTTATGAATGAATTCAACTTGGTAGTGAAAAAATATCTATACTTAATGTATTTAAATTAAGCCTTCAAAATTACAATTTTTATGAAAAAAACTAGTTTTTTTTATTAATTCATTATCAAAAATAGGCAATAGAGCCTGTTCAAATACGTAAGCTAACTAAATAGGTAATTTTCTAAATAATAATTAACTGGGTTTTGGCTACAATGTTAGATGTATACGTGTAAATTTGTAAACAAAGGCAACAGCCAATCACCACTGAGAAGATGCAGCCAATCAGAGGATTAGAATATTCTGCCAAGCGAAGGTGCCGGAGAGTTTTAAGTTGCTGTTTTTAAAAACCTGCCCGAATTTCCTTAAATTCGCTTTCAAACGCTTATTGTTTTTTTAATGGAATTAGAAATATATTCTCTTCAAAATACATAGAGGCAGTCCCTTGTAAGATGTTTTGACAACATATTTTATCAGAGGAAGAATGTTATGCGTCTTTGTGACGTCATAAGGAGTAGGATGAACTTTAAAGCTTGCCTATTTGACTGGCATCGTTGCAAAGGCCATGCCTCAACCTTGAACCTGAACCTGAACCTGACTGTTTGCTGGTTTGAATTAAATATTGAGTAACACGTGGCTAACATTCGATATTCAAATAGATACTATTTATTATTTTATCGAGCTTACATAGTGAAGGGACAACTGTACATGACGGTAAATCGTATTTTGTTAATTTCAAGTATAATGTTAATTATTAAAAGAACATTTGACTGTTTTGGTTACGATGTTAGATGTTTGTGTCTGTTTCGCTACAGTAAACAAGGCAACAACCAATCACAGCTGGAAAACTTGAAGCCAATCAGAGGACTGGAATGTAGTTAAGAGGGAGTTTCGAGCCATTATACATGGCTGTTCGAAAAACTAGCCCGAATTTCGATGAAATTAAGTACAAACATTAAAGATTTTTTGTTTTTGTTTTTAAGGGAATTGGATATTTTGTCAAACTCAAAATAAATTTCGAAAAAATAATATACCTAATAAATGCTATGTAGTTAAAGGGGTGCATGGGTGTATGTCCTCAGCCAAGAAAGTCCTAGAATTGTAAGGTAGATTAGGTCACTTAATCATCCTGTATTTCACTCTAAGTCAGGTTAGGTTAGGGGGCCCTGTCCGACAAGAGATGGAGTTCTAGGTTAGGTCAAGACGTTGCCTGGTAATTGATTTGATCAAATATTTGTGCTTCAAAAACGGTTTTATGATAGTCTTGCGATTATACATATAATCTGTATCATATGAGTGATCTTGAAATTCATGTATTTGTCTATTCCTGTTCATGGAATTCACTTGTTTTAGGCTTTTAATTACTCCCTAAGACTCTGGTTTCTCATTAGGGTGCTTTAGGCTTTCTTCCATTC
>NC_090735.1:119719393-119734393 GCF_036898095.1 Palaemon carinicauda | reverse complement strand
TGGTTAAATGGAGAGGAAGAAGGTTTGCTGAAAGTAATGTTATAAATGACAAAGATTTCAGATGAAATCAGAGACGGATATCAAAGACATCTTAGACCGGTAATGTAATGTTATGTAACATAAAATTATTTGAAAGGAAGGATTTTATGATCCCAAAAATCCTAGAATGCAAGAAAAAATCATGCAATCGATGAAAAGAAGTCAGTGTTCTATCAAAGGATGGGTTTTTATATCTAGAAGGCTAAATTTATGACTTTTCTCTCTCTTTCATTGATTCAGAAGTTGTAGATCAATGTGTACTATGATATTTTAATTAAGAATTTCATCTCTTAAAGAAGGAATTTCTAGATCAAAGTACGCCTGCAACGCACGAATACGTAATTTCAAGTACATTATGTATGCTCACATTCGTTTGTATTGTCAGAGGAAAACACCTTTTAAACGATATGATCTGGTGGAATTCTCCGAGCCTTCACTTGCAAAAAAAAAAAAAAAAAAAAAAAGGTTCAATCAACCCTTTTCGAATGCGCGTGAGCACCTTTTTTGGGTGATTATCTTAATGATTTTTTGATCGCCGTCCTCTCATGGCCTTTAATAAAAAACGGTGAAGATATCACATATAATGGACAGAAACAGTATTTAAAAATGAAAAACCTGTAACAGAGGCGTTATTATTCTAGCATAAAGGTGGAAAAAGAATTCAGTAATAATTAATCAAATTAAGCTATTTCTTATTCCACAAAAAATAACAAAGAGAAACTTATATACATCTATTGGTATGATCACACAACAAAATCTTGCCACTAAACCTACACTAGTATATTTTGACCAAACTGGGCTAATTCATTGATTCATCGGAACCATATTGTCACTGGATGACTAGTATTTAAAAGCGAGTCATTTTGACTAGAGAGGTAGGTTATAGTATAATCATTAATAGGCCCACACATTTCCGATCCCTTCCCTGGAAATCATAGCGCCATGGCACCCTCCACAGGCGAAGTGGAGGAGTTTTTCCTCATGGCGGGCCTCGTCAGTTTCAATTTGAACTTATTTTCAGACTTTTTTTTTTCAATTTTTTTTTTCTCCGGTCTCGTATTGTTTCAGATTCTGTAGACCTATTCTATAAACAAAAACATAAAAACATCCTTCAGGATATATGTTTGGGAATATACTGTATATATATATATATATATATATATATATATATATATATATATATATATATATATATATATATATATATATATATATATACATATATATATATATATATATATATATATATATATATATATATATATATATATATATATATATATATATATATATATATACACACATATATATATATATATATATATATATATATACATAGATATAATATATATATATATATATATATATATATATATATATATATATATATATCATACGTATGTATCAAACAATGAAAATACAAATTTTTCAGAGGAAATAATAAAAAGGATTTCCGAGGCTCAAATGTCTTCAAGATTTTAATTCTACGAAATCAAGATAATTTGTGCTATTTTTTCTTATACAATTTTGACAACAAAAGGCATTTTTAACCTGTGACGCTTCTATATCTATTAAGAGAGTAAATGAAAGCCTACGATTATGGATTATCACGACACAAGCGAGAGCTCATTTGTTTCGAGCAGCTGTTAGCGAATGCTCTCCTGTCAATCATGGAATTTAAGCTATGATAAACGGCCATTTGTCCAGGAGGTTTAGCCTTTGGGCTTCACGGTTTTGACTAACTATATAATTGGATACTTATATTTAACTTCTACTATTACCAGTCTACGATATATTTCAAAATCCATCTATCCACTCGTTAGGGTTCTTCATGTTTATTTGATGACTGCTCTTTAGAGACCCATTTCCTCTCCTAGTTTAGATGGCGTTAGAACTTTTAACCTCGCAAACCACAAAAAAGTTTTACTTTGCTTTTTTCAAATAATTTCCTTTTCTGGTTTCGTGGTTTTTTAATATGCATCATTCTAAAAACCTTTAACCCAATGTTCTACTATGTTATTGTTCGGTGGTTTATTCTTCGCCAATCAATTTTTAATAGTAACTGGATTTCTGATATCCTTACGCGACGTATTGATATATCACCTTCTAATACCAAACACAGGTATACAAAATAATTACATAAGAATAAAAGGTAAATACTCATGAGTTCACAAAATATGGATGAAAATGGGTTTTGGTGAAGTCAACATCAAAACTGAAAAGAAAAAGTGCCTTAAAAATAGTGTGTAAAAATTGCATAAAATTTCTTTTTGAGGGAAATATATGAAGACGGATAAAAATATGAGAATCATATCACACCTCTATAGACCCATGAAATAGGGATAAAATCTGTTATAGAACTTTTACAGAAAATGCTCATCATTTGAAAGTTTTGACAAATATTTACTCCAAGGGCATTTATATATGAACGAGAAGATGTATGATGCCATCAATATTGGCGAATGACTTGGGATACTATCCTTGCACTGGGCGTAAAGCCTTTAAAGACAAACCTTAGTTTCTTGGCAAGTTCTTAGTCAATTCCACAGTGATAAAACTATTGACAAAAAGGCGCCAGAATATTGTTTCTTCGGCGTCTATGACATTCAGAGAGCAACAGACACTAAAACACTGTTCACTGGGTGAGAGTAATCACTGGCTGAGTATTTTCTTGTCAACACATACAGGACAATGTTAAGGTATCGACAAAAATTGGCTGCGTCCTGTGATTTGCTTTTCATGATCTAGCAGATACAAGGTTTCACTTTAGCGTTCCGAGAAAGTCTTCAAAAATTGTACGTCAGCATTGAAAACAGACCCGCTGAAAAATACTGCACCAATCTCCAAGTCAGGCCCAGCAGCAAGGACACCAAATAAAGTCGGTACCCACCAATTATGATGACAGACCAAAGTGCAAAATGTCATACCGCAAAACCTGAGTTGGTTTTTTCTCTCCTTCTGGTGCGACCGACAAATTGCTGATTATTGTACTTTTTGTTTTTCTTTCTATGGATGAGGGCCAGTCATGGAAATGTAATGAAAAGGGACAGAAGAAAATAAAATTCACATTTAAGATAAATCACACGTGAGATCAAACTTGTTGGTGTGTTTCTCGTTCATAGAAGAACTGTGGGAGTTTGAGATATAAGTCATCATGTGTACGCATATACACACACATACGCACATACCCGCGATCACGCGCCCTACTTAACGAAAGTTAACACGAGAGGTTGTGTTAACTCTGAATTCACTATGTCAAGATACTACAGTGATTCTAAATGATGCGATTTCATCTGAAGATGAAACAATGGGGGACTAGGAGAGTTTCAGAAAACAGAAAAAAAGAGGATAGAAATTAAGGAGAGAGAAAGAGAGAAAAAGGCAATACCTCTCTTTCTCACTCTCTCTCTCTCTCTTTGTGGTTGACAGCATACAACCCACCACTTCAGATGTGTATGAACCATCAATTATCAACTTTTAGAGCGAAATAATCTAAATATGCTTATAAAAATGGGCACTGTGCTGAACCAACTTCAGACCAAAAAAGTTAATTTTTTTTTCTTTCGCTAATAGGAAGAAGTCATCTGTGTTTTTGTCGCTTCAATTGTACTCAAGTTAAGGCTACGCCTCCATCGTCAAGCAGCTTCAGTCCAGAGTAAATCAATCTTTTCTCGTTTCCAGAGTATTATTTGCTTTGCCTCAAACAACTAAAATCGCTAAAGTGGCTAAATCACAGGAAATGGCGATGAAAAGACTGCATTCGCTTTGTAGAATTCTTTGTCGGGTTTCAACCAAATTCTTTAGAGGTGTTTTTTACAAACTCTAAATCTTATAATGGATCAAGAAGGCGCCGTTTGATCACAATCGAGTCTGCTTATAATAAGCGATTAAAGAAAAGGAGTCTCGTAGGAAGTCTGACGAGGAAATTATATAGCAAGAGATGACGTGGAGCGCGATTAAATTAGATGCTTGCATGATGATACCCAATGCTTAGAAAATAAATATAATTCATAAGTCTTACCTAATACACCCTTGCGAGAAGAAATGACCAAAGGGACTATGACTTATGCGTCATAAATGGTACAACTGGCTGGCAGTCATAATATTTGCTACCTATTTGCATGATTCAACTACTGTGCTTTTATCAGCGTACGAGATATTATCGCTTAATCAATTTACAAATTGCTAACAAAGCGCACTTACACCGGTGACATGAGCCACTACCTCCTGCTTTCAGTGTGATCTCAACGACGTTAGAGAACCAGAAGTCAATCAATCGATAGGATCAATTTTAAGCAATTCGCCTATCCATGTGCATGGATTTCATTGGGGGTAGCTAATCATGGTAGTTTCGGGGATTTGCCTTTGGATATACATGGTAATACTAGCGCACCTACGAACGTACAGCAGCGCATTTGAACCAAGTTGAACTAGCAGTTGATGCCACATGTAAAAAAAATCTTTGGGATTGAAATACTAATTTAACACCATGGGCTACTCGAAGGTGCTACGACCTGTAGGTGAACATTACCAGGTTAAACTATCGACATGTTCTGACATAAATCACCCGCCAGGTTTAATGAGTTTTGAAACGCCAACGGTTTGCCGCTTTCGTCCCGTCACTGGAATAGTTGCGCTTTCAACCTGTAGTGTTGCTACCATGCGCTAATTAAGATTGAGTTATGTTAATAGTGCTTCTCTTTAAATATCAAATAGAATATACAATCTCTCTTCAAGTTACGGCTAAGGATTCTCTCTCAGCTACTGAAAAATGACGCTACTTAAGAAAAGGTTTTATCAGTAAAGGTTACTTCTTTAGTAAAATAAGACTAAAAAAATAACTTTTTGGATATTCTGGCTTCCACTGTCTGCCAGATGGTTCAGCAACCGATCCCTCAGCTAGACGGAAAACCTTGTGATGTGATGACCAGGCTCCTCTGGTGGGCAGTAACACGGAAACATCACGGGAAAAAGGAGATGGTATATCCTCAGGGTCAGTGGTGTCGGTAGGGATAAAATGTATCACTGATATATACATGTATATATAAATTTATACATAGGTTCTTTCTCTACCACCAGATGGCACTGCATCAGTCTGGCACAAAAATTAATAAGGCATCAGATTCACGGGATACACAACAGCAGAAAATAGTCCTTGAGAAATAGGATAGTGGAGGAGGAAGAAGAAGAGAGGAGTAGAAAGAGGAGAAGATTAGAAGGAGGAGGTGGTCATGCAGAAATGCTCCTTTGAAGTCTCCCTTCCTGCAAGCAGAGACTACGCCTCCGTCAAGTAACCCGTGATAGCATTTAAACGTTAAAAGGGAGTCCTTATAAAATCATATTCATATTAATGCTAGAAGTGTCTTAAAATGATCAGTATTATTGGCGAGAATTCCCATCCTCGCCCAAGCGAGAGTCCGCGCACCGAGAAGACTACGATCGCCTCGTCTGACTCGAGTTATTGCTTGGTTTAGCCAGATTGAGTGTGTACAGTTATCCACTTCCGTTCCGCATTATTTGGTTGTCCCGAGAAGTTCACGGCTCGAGTAACGTTATGACGAGAGCGAATGGTCCATGTAATGGAATTAGAACTGATACCTCCTTGCCTTTCGTATATTATTATTATGAATTACGTGGAAAAAATAAAAATGAAAAATCAAAGGCAAAATCTACCTTAGGGCCTTCGTGTTTTCAATCTTCTTTTCAGTTTTACCAGCGGAAACGGATAACATACTTATTAACATATGTCTGGCATGACGCAAAGGTTGGAGGTATATTAAGCACATAAATAATATTGATAGTTAAATTTCCCTTTATTTTCGAGGTGCTCCAATCCGAGGATTTACCGCTTCAGGTAAACATCTCTTTAAAACATTACCTGTTAATGGACTGTCACTCAAATCTATTAAGCTAAAATGCAGCCCACATTTCCTCCTGCAATGTTAGTGATTGCACATCCGGGATACTGACTGAGTGGGTTCTCAGTTTCAATCTTCTTGTGTTCGATATTTCATTAGTATAATTTCCGACTTACAGCTACGCTTCGTCAGAGCCATGTAAAATCGTCGCGTGGCATTTTTAAAGGCATTATTAAAGTTTCCTGAAATAAAAAATAGCTCCTTAGTTAACTGGAGCTAATACAATCTGTATTAGCGTGAAGCCTCTTAAATTTGGTGAGATTTCATGTTAGTTGTCAATTTTTAATGACACTAATTTGGCTTTACAGGAATGGATGAAAATGAAGGGTACTCTGCAATTGTATAATTGTTTTTTTTTTTCTCGTGCGTAATTTCCCTACTATTTAGTTTTATAATACTTCTTTACTTAGACGAATGATAAAGATATCATAAGCCTCTAACTAATTATTGATGTTTGGCAAAAGAAAGAGTCCAGGGAGCAGTCTAGCGGGATGAGCGAACAATGAATTGAATAAGTACTACAATAAATATATGAAGTTTTGTCCATAAAAAAGATCCAATTTGTTCTTAAAAATGAGTCGGTTGTATTAGTAGCCAAATTATTTCATTTAAAGAAGTTTTATTTTAGTGCCACATAACTGAATTTTCGGAACTCAGAGGCTAATATACATCAGATAACTTTTCCTCTGTTTCTTTTTAATAATAGTGATGAAAAACCATTTAAGCAATTTCGGAATATAATAGGTGATTTTAGATTGAATTTTGACGAGAAATAGGGTAATGTTTATAATTCTAGCAGCAAAAAAATATCTGAATTTTGTGAAAATTGAATGGACTACTAGGAGCAGGAACCGGTACTAGCACAACTAGTGATCTAGCAAAAAATGGTAAGAAGAGCTGGTCAGTACCGAAGAGGTCTTAAGTACCGAAAACTTTCTTCAACAGAGAATAAGATAAAATTGTTTCTACCCTTGCAGAAAGGACATTCACAAAAAAAAAGTTTGAGTTTATCATGACAAAGTAATGCTTATTAAAGCTGACTAGATTCGGATAAAAATGAGTGTGGTTCTCTCACATCAGCTGGTAAATGGTAATCAATTATTATAGACCTACGCGTAAAAGGTTCATCAAAATATTTTCAACGTTTATTCTATTTTGTGAAGAGATCATTATTCACCTACATAGTTTTACAATATCTATTTGCAAAGGAGGATAAACGGTGTATTTGGCAAAGCTCTCCGAAGCACGGGGAAGCCAGGCTTCAGTCATCCTCGGGTAATCCGAGATTGGTAGGATATTGTGCTAAATTTCTGTTTAATCTTAATGAAAGGAAGGAACGAATTACTTCAGATCTGATTACAGTGAGGTGTGCTTCTTCGTGCTTTATTAAAGAGTAAAGGTTGTGTTCATGAAATTCATGACGTGACTGCCAGTTTGGGTGTACAGGTTCCAGATCTCTCTCTCTCTCTCTCTCGAACTTATTGAATCTACTTCTAGAACAATTTCGTTCGCGTTCAGTTTCATTTTATCGTGTCTTCTTTAGTTCTGGTAAAAACAAAGCCTTTCGTAGTGCTTAGAAATCTAACCTTTTTGTTCTTTTAATGAGAGACAGAATCATCACACCTCTGCATTGCGTAGGACTATGACATACCTAGGTATTCGTTAAATTGCCATTATGTACAGCATGACTGACCAGTGCCATTCATAAAGCAGTCGACACATACAATCTATAACGCTGGCAACACTTACATATCCCTAACTTCACAACGAGTATTATTTAGAAAAAAAAAAGAAAACACCGAGGTGTTTTGTTTTTAACTGTGTCACTTGTTTTTATATATATCCTATAACTTTATGGAGTATTGCCACATCATGGACGTAGACGTTTAAATGTTACGACTCAAAGCAGGTGTTCACAAATCAGGTGTTGGGCGGAGTAAAAAGTACAACATTTTTCATTCGCTGTGAGCATGCTTGACAGGCTGACTGTCGCCGCTAAGAGACTGGGATTGCTGTTGCTGAGGATTGCTGCCTTCAAGAACCATTCTTCTATGGACCAATCCTGCAGCATCTGGTTCCGCTGGACCATTTAGACAGGGCTGGGACGCAAGTGGCTCAGCTCCTTCATGTATAGTATTTAGTACCTGGTGCACTATTGCTGGTGCACTATCCGTATCTGTCACCCCAACTCCTCCTTCTCCACCAGCTTCTGGAACACCAATTGACCCACAACCTGCAGGAGGGACTCCTGCGGCAGCACCAGTGGCTGTGGGGACCACACCCAGACTAGCTTCGTTCTTATCGATGCCAATAGGCTTCCCGCCACCCATTACTTGATGCGTGATCGCGGGACCCGAAGGTTGAACTGAAGGGTGTGGTCCTGCTGGCGGGACTGCATTGTCGACGTGCATCTGGTCGTCCAGCCGCCCATTCCTGGCGAGGGGGCTTTCGTTTCCACCATCGAAGTGGGCTAAGGACTCGAAGGTGGTCGTGGGAGAGGAAAGGGAATGTTGGCGCGAGGAGGAGGATGTCGACAGTGAGTTAGAAGAGGCCGATGGCGTGGTGGCGTTGATGTGGCCAACGATGAGCTGCTCGTCAGAGAAGTCGAGAGCAACGCTCACGTGGTACAGCATGTTGCAGGTGGCGATCACGTACTCGCATAAGGAGAACCAGCTAAAGGCTGAGGAAAGAACCACAAAAGAAGATTAGTGCATTATCACAACTTTTAGAAAGTTTATTGTAAATGTTTAAACCTCATTTAATTTATGTATGAATCTATTGTTTACATTGATTAGATGTTTAATTGCTATTAACTTAGTGTTTAAGCCAAGTTTATATGTACATGCAAATCATAAACTGATAACTAGAGCGAGGAGGGGTTCCATTCAGCCACATTTAAGGTTCATCAACAATAAAAAATAAACTTTTATTGTCATGCTGTAAAAAAATAGAATAGTGTTATAATTGGGAAGAGTTGCTATCATTTTGAAATTCAGATGTCATGTGATGAAAAATTGTTAAACTATAAAAATAAACTAGAATAGTTTAATAATAGATAATAGTAGCTATTCTTTTACATCCCTCTAAGTATTTGGTGTTAGAGGTTCTTGCGCTTTAAAGAAAACCAGGACATTTTGATAACCAAATATTAATTAAATATTCCTTTTGGCATTCAATGACACCAGAGAAAAAGTAGAATTTTCTAAAAAAAAAAAAAAAATAAATTACACCCTTATCTGGAGGAGCTAACTTGATTAGTAATTTCATAAGAAAACGCATACAGTTATCAAAAGAAAATTGTCATTTCTACCAAAGCCATTAAAAACAATAGATAATAAATAATATATTCAAATAAATAGTTTATTGTGAAGGATATCACCATTTAAATAACACGAAGTATAGTTTACTTTAGCAACGTTGTTTCCAAAAATTCTTAAAATTTCGTTAGTAATTAAAACCAGCGAAGTATTACATGTACAACTTTTCATCCTTGAAAACCGTAATACCGGAATTTGCTTGTTAATTTATGATTAAATACAATTTCATAGGATGATGCAATCTGTAAATGAGTGATAATTCCTCTCGAAAATGTTATCTTTCAAAAGGGAATTTATTGTTTTAAAAATTACGAAAACCTGAATAATATCTATATTCGCATTGAATATTCTCATTTCGAAATTGTGATTGGAATGGAATAAAGACATTTGGAAAACAAACTTTTATAAGAAAATCTAAAAACCTAATATAGGTCTGTTTTAATTAACATTTATTCAAAAGTTTTTAAATGCTTCTAGACTTGCTGGAACTATACCCTTGAATTGTTATCAGTTTGTCATCCTAAATATATTAAACTCTTGAAGATCTACCAGTAAAATAATAATACAGATAAGATCCTTTGGGGAAAAATCTGAAAAAGATCACCGTCATAAGAAATAATATATCTGGGTATAATAGTCCCATCTCCCTTTGATGGCAAGATTAGAAATTAGCTGATGAGAACAGTATACTTCAAACTCTAAGGGTTTCCTTTGTTACCATCACTAGATTTATCTTGGATTCAAAACTTTTATTGTCTCATCATGAATTGATGCAATTTGTCTTAAACTGTATTTATTGTTTTACAATTAGCATGTTAAATTGAAATAAAATCCCCTTAATTTCCTCTCCAGGAATACGACTTGGAATCAAATCCCTTCGGCTATTTATCATTAACATGTTTGAATTACAATAAAATTCTCTTAATTTCTTCAACACGAATACGACGTAGAATTAACCACCTTCTAATATTTATCATTAACAAGTTTGAATTAAAATAAAACCCCCTTAATTTTCTCAACACGAATAGGAATTGGAATAAAATTCCTTTTGCTATTAATCATTAACATGTTTTAAATGAAATAAAATCCCATTAATTTCCTCACCATGAATATGACTTAGAATCAAACCCCTTCTACTATTTATCATTAACATTTTTAAATTGAATTAAAATCCCCCTAATTTCCACACCACGAATACGAATTGGAATCAAATCCCTTCGGCTATTTATCATCAACATGTTTTAATTGAAATAAAATCCCATTAATTTCCTCACCACGAATACGAATTGGAATCAAATCCCTTCGGCTATTTATCATCAACATGTTTTAATTGAAATAAAATCCCATTAATTTCCTCACCACGAATACGAATTGGAATCAAATCCCTTCGGCTATTTATCATCAACATGTTTTAATTGAAATAAAATCCCATTAATTTCCTCACCATGAATACGACTTAGAATCAAACCCCTTCTACTATTTATCATTAACATGTTTTAATTGAAATAAAATCCCATTAATTTCCTCACCACGAATACGAATTGGAATCAAACCCCTACTACTATTTATCATTAACATTTTTAAATTGAATTAAAATCCCCTCAATTTCCACACCACGAATTGGAATCAAATCCCTTCGGCTATTTATCATTAACCTCTTTTAATTGAAATGAAATCCCCTTAACTTCTTCACCATGAATACGACTTAGAATCAAACTCCTTCTACTATTTATCATTAACATTTTTAAATTGAATTAAAATCCCCTCAATTTCCACACCACGAATTGGAATCAAATCCCTTCGGCTATTTATCATTAACCTCTTTTAATTGAAATGAAATCCCCTTAACCTCTTCACCACGAATACGACTTAGAATCAAACTCCTTCTACTATTTATCATTAACATTTTTAAATTGAATTAAAATCCCCCTAATTTCTACACCACGAATGCAAATTGGAATCAAAGCCCTTCTGCTATTTATCATTAATATGTTTTAATTAAAATAAAATTCCCCTAATTTTCTCACTACGAATACGAATTGGAATCAAATCCCTTCGGCTATTTATCATCAACATGTTTTAATTGAAATAAAATCCCATTAATTTCCTCACCACGAATACGAATTGGAATCAAATCCCTTCGGCTATTTATCATCAACATGTTTTAATTGAAATAAAATCCCATTAATTTCCTCACCACGAATACGAATTGGAATCAAATCCCTTCGGCTATTTATCATCAACATGTTTTAATTGAAATAAAATCCCATTAATTTCCTCACCACGAATACGAATTGGAATCAAATCCCTTCGGCTATTTATCATCAACATGTTTTAATTGAAATAAAATCCCATTAATTTCCTCACCACGAATACGAATTGGAATCAAATCCCTTCGGCTATTTATCATCAACATGTTTTAATTGAAATAAAATCCCATTAATTTCCTCACCATGAATACGACTTAGAATCAAACCCCTTCTACTATTTATCATTAACATGTTTTAATTGAAATAAAATCCCATTAATTTCCTCACCACGAATACGAATTGGAATCAAACCCCTACTACTATTTATCATTAACATTTTTAAATTGAATTAAAATCCCCTCAATTTCCACACCACGAATTGGAATCAAATCCCTTCGGCTATTTATCATTAACCTCTTTTAATTGAAATGAAATCCCCTTAACTTCTTCACCATGAATACGACTTAGAATCAAACTCCTTCTACTATTTATCATTAACATTTTTAAATTGAATTAAAATCCCCTCAATTTCCACACCACGAATTGGAATCAAATCCCTTCGGCTATTTATCATTAACCTCTTTTAATTGAAATGAAATCCCCTTAACCTCTTCACCACGAATACGACTTAGAATCAAACTCCTTCTACTATTTATCATTAACATTTTTAAATTGAATTAAAATCCCCCTAATTTCTACACCACGAATGCAAATTGGAATCAAAGCCCTTCTGCTATTTATCATTAATATGTTTTAATTAAAATAAAATTCCCCTAATTTTCTCACTACGAATACGAATTGGAATCAAATCCCTTTGGCTATTTATCATTAACATGTTTGAATTGAAATAAAATCCCCCTAATTTCCTCAACACGAATATGAATTGGAATCAAATCCCTTTGGCTATTTATCAGTAACATGTTTTAATTGAAATAAAATCCCCCTAATTTCCTCACCATGATTACTAATTGGAATCAAATCTCTTTGGATATTTATCATTAACATGTTTTTATTGAAATAAAATCCCCCTAATTTCCTCACCATGAGTACTAATTGGAATCAAATCCCTTTGGCTATTTATCATCAACATGCTTGAATCAAAATAAAATCCCTTTATTTTCTACATCACGAATACGACTTGGAATTATCCCCCTTAATTTCCTCACCCATGGGCTGGCAAAAGACACGATGACGCCAGAAAAAGAAGAGCAGTCCTCCAGTCGAAGCCAGCTTGATTCCGAAGATCCACTTCTTCTGCGAAAAAGACCTCAAGAGTCGAGGGGACAGAGTGTGCCTCACGGCTCGCACCACTCGGATCACGCACAGCATGTACACCAAAGACACCAGCATGAACAGGGTAAACAGCTTCTCGTGCACAGCTGTAGGGGAAAGATGGGGAATTAGTATGGAAGGCACAAGTTGAATTATATATATATATATATATATATATATATATATATATATATATATATATATATATATATATATATATATATATATATTTATATATACATATGTGTGTTTGTGTGTGTATGTGCGTGCATATAAGGTATGTATATAGATTCAATAAAAGGCTAAATATGATAGTACATATTCAAGTTTACCTAGCTATTATTCTTATTGAAACTATTTATCATGTAGGTACAAAGGAAACCATATAAAATATACACACCAGTCTGTGCACATATTCATGTAAGTAAACAGTACATTGAACATACATCAATCTGAAATACGGCCATAATTTTGTATCTAATTCTATTAAAAATTTCACCTCAATAAATCTACCAAGTAACCTGCCAACTCGTATAACCATCATGCATTACATATAATGCCAAATGGTGTCACTGATCTTATAAATTGTGACACTAGATAATTCTTTTTAAACAAATATGTAACCCAGTCACGAATATACTTTGATCATTAGTTCTACCAGCTGTTCATCTTCAAGTTATTTTTGTTGTATTCATTATGATAAATTGCCAAAAGTGATTTTTTGGTGCTTAAGGAAGAGGAGAGTCTAGGAGAATTTGGTTAGAATGGTAGAGATGATGTAAAAATGAACAAGGACTAAAGTAATAACAGCTGGTGGGGAAACAGAAACCTTTGAAGTTAGTATTGGATTACACCAGGGGTCAGCTTTAAGCCCGTTTTTATTTGCGGTGGTCATGGATGTGTTACGTGAAGAGATCAGAAATGAAGAGTTCTGGGAGTAGCTATATACAGATGATTCGGTGATTGCCGCTGTAAATGAGGCAAACTTACAGAGAAGGGTTGTAGAATGGCAAGAGACTTTGAAGAGGGGTAGTTTGAGAGTAAATGTCGATAAGACTGAGGCTATGGTGAGGAGTAAGGAAGGTAGTGACAGGATAGCTATGCATGAAAGTAGAGGCTCGGTTATAAAACAAGTAGAACAATTCAGATACTTGGTATCTACTATAAATCAGGAGGGAGGATGTGAGGCTGAAGTTGAGAATAGGATAAAAGTAGCCTGGGGGAAGTGGAGGGAGGTAGCTCGAGTGGTATGTGATAGGAAAATGCCAATCAAGCTAAAAGTGAAAACCTATAACACAGTGATTGGACTGGAAAACATGGGCTCTAAGACGGAAAGAGAGAGCAAAGCTTGAGAGAATAGAGATGAGAATGCTGAGGTAGATTATGAGAATATCACTGATTGAAAGGTTGGAAGATGATAAAATAGGAAGACTGGCAGGCGTAGTGAAGATTACAGAGCTGATAAGAGTCAGGACTGAGATGGTGTGGGCACATGTTGTAGATGGATGGTGGGGAGGGAGTGAGGAGGGCTTAGGAGGAACCTATTAGGGGGAGAAGATCGACAGGGAGGTAGAGAATTAGATGGCGAAAGGAGGTGAGGGATGATATGGAGAGAAGAGGTTTGGACTTTGGAGGAAGAGGATGCCTTTGTTAGAAGGCATTGGAAATGGCGCATCAGGCAACCAACCCCTTAATGTAGGGATAGCGGTGGGAAAGAACCACATTAATTTCAAAATTATTTCACAAAACTTAGCATCGCCTATATCCTTTTCTCAGCCTACTCGAATTATTTGCATACAACCTTTGGGCTACAAACTTTATGTTAACTTTGACGCATTTCGTAATTATCGCTTTGGAAAAGAAAACACGAAAATAGATATAAAATATTCTATGGCCCTAGCAACACCAACTGAATATCTTCAGAGGGAAGAATATCTTGGAGCTTTTCCAGATGACCTAATTAACTTTCCGGAAGAAAAAGGAACCATTTATCATTTTAACTCATAAGAAACAGATACTGCTCTGTGATGTTTATCATTAACAAGAAGCCATAATTTGGTTTCCTTCTTTTCTTCTGTCCAACTATGGAAATAGAAAAGGTGTGCTATTATTTCGTAAAGGCTTAGATTTTATTAATAACAATATCTTCGGTTCGAGAATACTGTGGTGTTGCATAAATTGCATAAAATTCACAACTAAAAAAAT
>NC_090735.1:119701893-119709393 GCF_036898095.1 Palaemon carinicauda | reverse complement strand
TGTTTCTAATTAGATTAATCCATTCAAGAATATTTATTATTATTGGATTCAATGAATTAAAGTGGTTCATTGCAATCAGTACACTTAATGAGTCAAAAAAATTATCAATCTTTATAAGGTTGCCGGAGAGTTTCCTTGACTGCCATAAAAACAGCATAGCATTTAGCTGTAAAAATGGATGCTTGGTAATCTAACACTGCCAGTAAAGTTTGGAAAACATATCCCAAATCCAACACCAGCGCTGGACTTGGATACACCAGTAAAAACTAAAACAGTCCTTATGGCATTGTGTTCCAGAAAAGTGAGTCCCATTACCCTTTGGATGTTTCTCGTTATGAATCCATTATGCATATACAGAATTCTAACCAAGGGTAGATTCCATGGGAGTACTTAAGAGTACTTCTAAGTCCTCCACGTTTCTTAAAGCTCTATACAATAGAGGTTTAGGGCGTCTAGGGTGATTATCTTAAGAATTAATACATTTCATATAAAACACGGTTTCATATGTGTGACTCTAGCTGCTTCTGTAGTCTAAACCGGTATCGAACCAACGATAACTGGCGATGAAGCTCCAAAGACATTTCACAAGCATCTAATAAAAGGTTACATATGGGAGATGACTTATAAGCTCCACTGGCTAGTCTTATTCCAGCATTCTGTTCCGAGTCTAATACTGATCGTGGTGTTTTTGTTGCCGAGAAATATATTTTGCGGCCGTATGTAAGTTTAGAGGCAATTAATGCTTTGTAAAGAACTAGAAGGTGCTTTCGGTCACTCTCCAAGAATTATGGGATAGAACTCTAATCAAATCAAGAATGAATACATTTCACTTTTAAAGTTTTGATATGAGGAATCCTTCTCACCTTACAGTCAAACAGTAATACCTCAGGAGAATGTTTCATCTTTGCAAGAACATCTTTTCCCATATATGTATAAGTCAGGGTTGACATGAATACCCCTTATACGGCAAAATATGCATAACCACCCTTTTCAAAGATGAAAACTTAAATCTTCGTTGGAAGCCCATCCTGCTATTTTATTAATAGTTAGCTGAATCTTTCTTTCGGCAAGTCATTCGTGATGCTGCAAATGAGATAGAGAGGTCATCGACAAATAAGGTGTGCATGACTTCATGAAGGATTACAGAACTAATGCCATTTTAGGATAAGGCAAATAATGTTACACTAAGGACACTTCGTTGTGGAACGCCCTCTTCTTGATTATGAATTGGTAAGAATATACTCCCTGCTCTAACTTTAAATAGGCGGTTACTCAAAAAGGATCTAACAAACATTGGAAGTTACCCTCTTAATCCCAATTTCATGAATGCTTTGAAGAATTACCGTGTCTCCTGGTAGTATCGTATGCCTTCTCCAAATAAAAGAAAATGGTTATGTGATGTATTTTGCTGGCAATAGCTTCACATTAGACGATGAGAGAGAGAGAGAGAGAGAGAGAGAGAGAGAGAGAGGAGAGAGAGAGAGAGAGGAGAGAGAGAGAGAGAGAGTCACTTATTTCCACCAAATCAAGTGAAACCGAAAAGACCAATCATCAATAAGTTTCTTTACAAAACAATACTGTCTCGACCTTGGACAATAACGCTAGTTTGCTGGTGTCAGCGAAAAGATTTAATTGAATTATCTCCTCTCGTTTCTTTGTAAGAGGAATTCATATGAGAGAGAGAGAGAGGAGAGAGAGGAGAGAGAGAGAGAGAGAGAGAGAGAGAGAGAGAGAGAGAGAGAGAGAGAACTTTCTGCAATGTGTTTCTTATAAATAGGTGACTAAGTCAACAGTTAATTCTAAGGAGGCGTATCTTTTAGGTTTAAAGGTTTAAAAGCCGCCCATGAATGGCAGAGGCAAGGGACAGTGATATTGCCTTATCAAGCAGGGACAATGCCCTCGAGACTGGACCATATATACATATGATCAGCGCCCAAGCACCCCTCTCCACCCAAGCTAGGACCAAGGATGGGCCAGGCAATGGCTGCTGATGACTCAGTAGATAGACCTATAGGCTCCCCCAAATCCCCCATCCTTAGCTCACAAGGATGGCGAGACTGCAGCGACCAAAGAAACTAAAGAGTTTGAGCGGAACTCGAACCTTAGCCTGGGTGTTCACCAGTCAGGGACGTTACCACATGTTTTATTTGTGTCTGGGACTACTGTGGATATAAAGACAAAAATACCAATCAGCAAAGTTATTTGGTTTAGTAAAGGAGTTGATAACAAGAGTGTTTACATGAAAACAGAAGAGTAAAAATAGACAACGTCCGGAAAAATATTTTTCCTCATAATAAGTAGGCATAAAACATTTCCAAGTGTTGCTGAGGCTATACGGGAAGTGAAATTTATTAGAAATAAGCCAAGTGTCTAAAAACAAAATGATTATGCATTTTGAATTTCGATAATTCAACTAGAAAGTTGAAGGCATCGCCTTATTCGCCACTTTTTGAATAAAAAAGGGAGAAAATCTTAAATTTAGCTTATTCAATCAGAAGCAGAGAGAGAGAGAGAGAGAGAGAGAGAGAGAGAGAGAGAGAGAGAGAGAGAGAGAAATTCTAAGCCCTAGCACAATGACAACAAGGAAGGTATAGGCACAAGGGGAGGGAAGGGGGTGAGGACCGTAGCTGAAGGGAATCCTCAATAAAGACTTATATTTTTAGTATGACCAAAAGTCAAAGAAACACAGGATCATTGTTGGCTCTCTATGGCGGTGGGAAAAGAGGCACCCTCTTTCACCCAATTCCAGTGGGTTGATAGCTCTCTCTCTCTCTCTCTCTCTCTCTCTCTCTCTCTCTCTCTCTCTCTCTCTCTCTCTCTCTCTCTCTCTCTCTCTCTCTCCGGTCCTCTTGCCAAACTCAGCCTGTTTGGAGAGTCTCTTATTCAAAGATGAATCTTGGAACACCTGATAATGCAAATTGAAGCTGAAAGAAAGAAAAAAATTATTATTGTACCGCACGAATCTATTTTTAGGAAATGAGACAAGCAATTCACGAAGAAAGGTGAAGGAGAAAATAAAAAGTCTACTGAAAAAGATTGGATGAAAAGAAAGCAGAGAAGTAGCTGACAAGGAATAAATGAATAAAAGACGATTTTTTAAAAGAATTAATGACGAAGTAAATTCAGAACAGGATTGCATATGCCGATTAATTATAGAAGAAAAAGAAAATAATCTTCTTAAATAGGAGAAAAAAGTAACAATGAAGAGGCATCAATACTAAGCATAAAAAGAACAAACAACAGAGACAAATTACAATGGCTCCTTGTAACAAGGATAGAAATTGCACAAAAATTTCCATGAAATAAATAAAGCAACCGGTTCAGTATTTCATGAAACTCATATACTTAGAAAAAAATAAAACAAGTCAACTCTTCTAGGAACATTTTTTTTCTATGCGTTCACTTTAAAAACAACTAGAATTATCATTATTATCATTATTATTACTAGCTAAGCTACGAATTTAGTTGGAAAAGAAGTATGCTATAAGCCTAAGGCCTCCAACATTTAAAAATAGCCCAGCGAGGAAAGAAAATAAGGAAACAAATAAACTACAAAAGAAGCAATTAACAATTGAAATAAAATATTTTAAAAGCAGTAACAAAATTAAAACAGAGCTTTCATATATACATAACTGCATTAAAAAAATAACAAGATTAAAACCCATATCCAGAAAAATATGACCAATATTCAAACTTCCACTCCATTTCAAAACCCATTGTGCATCAGACAAACGAGCATGAAAAAACCCAAATGGCACACAAATTTCACCCGTAGGGGCTTGTCCTTTGGCCAGGGGCGACACCCCCACCGCGGACGAATAAAGAGCCCCCGGAGGAAGAAAGAGCCTCTATGGGGGCCGAGGGGAGCCGTAGAGGGGGACGCTGCCATCTGCTGATTAGTTCTGGTGGAATTCTTCCAATTTTCGTATTCAACCATAGTATAAATGGACTTGGGTGCGTCAGTACAAAGACACAAAGGAACGAACTTACGCACATACTCTCACAGCCACTCCGTATGCCGGACAACAAACACGATCATGTATACAAACATATGTACATATGCATATGTATGCATATATATAAACACATATATGTATGCACACACATTATGTATACACAAATTTATGCACACGCATTAAAATGTATGTATATATATATATTATATATATATAATATATATATATATATATTGTATATATACATATATATATGTATATATATGTATATATTAAATTATATATATATATATATATATATATATATATATATATATTATATATATATATATATATATATATATATATATTTATATATATATATACACACAGTCTAACCTTCTAGGAGAAGGACACTCCAAAATCAAACCATTGTTCTCTAGTCTTGGGTAATGCCCATAGCCTCTGTACCATGGTCTTCCACTGTCTGGGGTTAGAGTTCTCTTGCTTGAGGGTACACTCGGGTACACTATTCTATATTATTTTTCGATTTTTGTTTGTTAAAGTTTTTATAGTTTATATAGGAAATATTTATTTTGGTATTGTTAATGTTTCTTAAAATGTTTTATTTTTCCTTGTTTCCTTTCCTCAATTGGCTATTTTCCCTGTTGGAGCCCCCTGGGCTTATAGCATCCTGCTTTTCCAATTAGGGTTGTAGCTTAGTAAGTAATAATAATAATAATTTAATAAAGTGATTGCTAGGACAGGTGGATCATTTAAACAGGTACTACTCCTGGTATGTCGATATTAATTCCTCACTTTCATTTTATTGTTTTCTTTTGAAAAACAAAGATCAAATAAACGGCAGTTTACATTATAAAGAGATCCGGACTTAGAAAAAGTGGATCACTGGGGCAGGTGGATCGCTAGTAAAGGTGGATCACTCTCCAGGTTTGATGGTTCATAACTGTTTGGGAAGCAATATACAAAATACTTCTTTACAACCTCTCTCCCCCTTTTCGCTCTTTCATACGAATAAGCACGCACACAAAAAACATAAAAAGGGCAAAATTCTCTTCATATACTATACGTGCTTGTGTATAAAATAACATTATGAAGAAAACTTCAAAATGATTTTAGTGATACTCAATGGTCAGCATCAACTTTCAGGAAGCCTTGCATCTAGTGGAGAGAGAGAGAGAGAGAGAGAGAGAGAAAATCCGAGTAAAAAATTATCCGGTTCTGCTGAGTAGTGTACTTCATCTACATGAAGGGATTTAAAAAAAGACGCAAACTATAATCCCTATGGCGTATTACAATCGGGAAAATGTAAATATTAAAACTTCTAGTACAAAATAAAGACAACACGTAATACATAGGCATCAGATTGCCCTACGCTGAAGCTGTCTGGATCTTTCTTGCCGATAAAGGAGTCTGTTTTAACACTTAAAGAGGGACTGGATAGCCCCTGGCAACTTACGGATTCTAATGATATTGCAAAGGATTACGCATCGAATTCAAGTGTGATGATCATTGGTTTGGTAGAAGGGATACCACAATCATTGTTGCTCGAACACCTTAAACAATCTTGCTCCGTGGAGCCGTATATGAAAAAAAAGAACACTCGTTAGGTAACCACTTCCGATGAAATAATGACGCAATGACGGATGGAGACGAATTTACAATTCCCTCTATTGTATGCTTGCCTGCAAGGTCATTAAACTTCAATAGCCAATCACCTGCCTCGCCCTTTGATGGATACAATTACATTCCGATGATTTATCCACAGAGCGCCGTCGGTGCATTCACGGTGTGTTGGTGTGTTTACGTGTGAGCGCGTCACTTATTTCTTTGATTGCATAGAGAGAGAGAGAGAGAGAGAGAGAGAGAGAGAGAGAGAGAGAGAGAGAGGAGAGAGAGAGAGAGAGGAATGGATGCATGGTGTAAGAGGAAGGAGAGGAAAAGAAAGAACGGGAAGTTTGATGAACAATAGGAATAGTGCATGAAATAACGGTGTAAAAGTAAATACAAAGGTAATTTAACGAAGATTACAACGAATGTATGCAATACTTATAGAAAATTAAATGAAAATATGAAAGCGAAGGCAAATGAGAGAGAGAGAGAGAGAGGAGAGAGAGAGAGAGAGAGAGAGAGAGAGAGAGAGAGAGAGAGAGAGAGAGAGAGTCTCTGGCTATATTTATGGTGACAGTGTAAGCTATAAATCAGGGAAGTAAAAATTCCTCCTCTATTTTTTCCTGTTCTCTTCTTTTAAAGGAGCAAACATCGAGGAGACCCGACCAAAGAAGAGATATCTTCCTCTTCTTTAGAGAGATATCGCTCCTCCTGCCAAGGAATCTTCGCTTAAGGGTGAAAACCTCATTAGAAACAAAGGTTTAGTCGACCCAAAGACAAACGTGATCGTAAATAAGCGAGCAAAACGCTTCGATAAGCAAGACAAGTTTTGCTTTAAACTCTCCACCACTCCACATCTGCGTCGTTCCGATCTATACCTCGGTGTCCTCAGCTTTAGAATCCCATTTGCTCTTTTGTTTTTGTTTTATAAGATCGAAGACCCATTGAAAGAGCAAACTAATGACTTTACCAAGCCCCGATCCAAGGACAGTCTACAAGGACAACCAGAAACATAAGGTATGTTATGTCTACCAACGAGGGTAGGCTCGTTCAGATCCAGTTATTTGGACGCTGAACTCTCCTTAGATTTACTTTAATCTAGAGGCTGCCCCTGGTCTTTTTTTCTCAGTACACTCATGGCACCCCACGTTTAAGCATGGGCCCGTTTTAGAATAAGACTAGCTTAATCGAAAATATTTCCTTTCCCTTAGTTCCCACAAACGCGAGGCTAAATGTATTCACACTTGATCACTCTCAGCTTCTGTTTTGCTAGCTATGTAAATTTTGCTCTTCGGCACCATTCCTAAATATATTTATGTTACGCTAATTCAAGCCCTCTATTAATTTTTCACCTCGATCTTAATTGCCAAATTATACTCTGGAATTAATTGTGTCCAAAAAGAAAAATCGCAAAAAAAAAAAAAAAAAACCTCTCACCGAAAAGTAAAGATTACACCATACAAATATTTGTAATTAATAACTAACATATCCAAGGGGGAGATGTACTATAAATTTACAAATTACATCTTGAATCAAACCCATCTCCAGATTCACATATTCGACCAATAAGAGAGTAATAAAGAGACATATAGAACATGACTGATACAAGTCATGATGGGAATATGTCATTAATGGGTGATAGCGGCAGATAAGGGACAGCCAAAAGCTTTGTTCACAACGCACTAAAGTCTTTCACTGTGTTTCGTGAGTCCAAAGAACAAATAGGACCATGTTGGGGGAGGAGTGGAATAACCAGGTTGAGGGATGGAGCGAGTTGCCAGGAAAGGGTGCGACAGGTAATGTTGATAAAGCTTATGAATGTTGGCGATTCTCCTGCTTTTTTAGTCATTTTCGTCTACATATACTTTAGTTCGGCGAGACAAGTTATGAACAAACATCAGTAGCTAAATTTCCCCATCTACAAGACGCCGAA
>NC_090735.1:119677270-119682270 GCF_036898095.1 Palaemon carinicauda | reverse complement strand
ATATATATATATATATATATGTATGTAAATACACTCAAACGCACAATCGAACAATTTATGTATCTACACACTCATATGTATGTATATATAATATATATTTATATATATATATATATATATTATATATATATATATATGCACACACATTTATCTATCTATCTATCTATATATATATATATGTATATATATATATATATATATATATATATATATATATATATATATATATATGCACACACATTTATCTATCTATCTATCTATCTATATACATATATATATATATATATATATATATATATATATATATATACTGTATATACAGGGGTTTTAAGTCATATGAGGTTGTAAAATTATAAATATAGACAAAATAGCACAACACGCTGTAGTACAACAAAAATAAAAGGATGAAATGATCAGACGACCAGGGACTAACATAAGAATATAATTGAAAGTATATAACCCTAGAAATAATGACCAAGAGACATGTGAACACCCAAACAGCTGGAATTGACAGCTGGGGAGAAATAGCCTTCACTTTGCTTTGCTCATTATATTCTCAGTGTCCTTTGCAGACTTACAATTATTGTTTCTCAATAAATGTGACGCGGTTGTTTTATCTTTATGTTCGTTTTGACTTCGTTTTTGTTGTGTTATTGTCGTTTTTGTCTTGTTTTGAAAAGCATTTGGTATTTAAATACAGATGTTTTTAGCTTTTAAAATTTTCCTTTGTTTTCATACATCCAATAATCGCAAATCTCATCTGGTATTACAATTTTCTTCAGTTAGTAATTTTCCATGGCCTTGTGTGTGAGAGAGAGAGAGAGAGAGAGAGAGAGAGAGAGAGAGAGAGAGAGAGAGAGAGAGAGAGAGAGAGATTTTAACTTATACTATGTCAAAAGAATAGGGAAAATAAGTTTTTGAGTGAAATTGTGATAAAAGCTTGATTTAGAATGCCAAAGACATACAACATATCTTCCCTATTCCACACATAAAATGGACCACTTACGTTTATTTATCTACCCTTTAATGACTCTCATCTGAAACCCCACTTTATCAGACCAAAATGAGAAAAAAGAATTATTGATTTTTTTTCCATTTTTTTCCATTGTCTTTCTTGACCAGTGTACCGATTTATTTTCTTCAGTTTTCGAACGACAATTTCTGTTAGACAGTGGGGGGAAAATGGCAATAGTTGCCATATAAATTTTTATTTTTTTCCTATAGCTTGATTAACTAGTCATCCAAAAACAAAAGGTTGTGGAGAGCTTTCGGGGGAATGGAGTAAAACTAGATCTGTCAGAACAAAAAGTCACTTAGATTACATTGTTCAGTGAGTTCACTCAACATACAACCTCCATAGAAAAAAAAATGCAGCGTGGCTATTGAAAGTCACCCCCCTCTTTTGTTTTTAGTTTGTATGTATAAAACTTTTGGTATGTCTATAGGAAACCCTTTATCCCCAGTACTCAGTAATCCATTTATGGAATGTTTTGGAAGTAGAAACTCGAATAACATCTTATCTAAAAATGTAAAATGGTTTCGTTATATTGAGGACATAATGTATGTGGCCAGGAAATAAAAATTTAGAATTTTTTTTTTTCATAAATTGAATAGCTTGGTACCGTCAATAAATTTCACTATGGTGCTGGAGATACCTTTTTTGGACTGTCGTATACACAGGTGTAACAATAGACTCAAGTTTAGTGTATATAGAAAGCCAACGAATATCTCCGCATATGTCCATTACTATTCAAATCAAGCAACAAAGTTAAGAAAACTGTATTTAATTTTACTTTTTTAAGAGCATTTCGAGGCTGCAGCCCTTGATATATCGATGATGAAATAAATGAGATTAGAACAATAGGTAAGAAACTAAAGTACCCTGAAATTGTTTTAAATGATGCACTATGAACAGCAAAAAAGAAATTTTTGAGAACTACAATACACAAAATTTACTTATACTACCTTATAGTAATTCTTTTCAATAAATCATCTAACTATTGGAAAAAATTAAAGTTAATGTGGCATTTAAGAGTAGCAATACAATAAAAAACAGCCGTAATAAAGAATTCTCCTGACATTACTATGGGATGTATATATCACATTCCATGCAATTCATGTGAAAAATTCTATACTGGTCAAACTGGTAAAGCCCTAGAAAAGAGTATTGAAGAAAATAAGAAAAGTGTCAGATATGCTCAAGATAATAATGCACTTTTGGCCAACGTTAGAGATAAAAATCACACAATTAATTGGTCATCTGCAAAGAAATTGGTTCCTTCAAATAACTTATTGGAAAGAAACATCACAGAATCCAGTTTCATAAAAGAAAGCTTGATAAAAACCTGAATATTGAAAATGGAATGTACAAATTCGACGCATTCATATGTAAAGAGATTTTCAAGCTATATATAAAAATTGTTATGTTAGATACAAGTACTGATATGTACGTAATTTCATATTCACGTGGATAATTTTATATGTGAATAACTATGTACATGTTAATCATCTGTACAAACATGCATATGTAAGTCTATGTATGTGTCTATATGTATACCTGTATGTGCATACGCATGTATTAAGTTCTGATATGTACGTAATTGTATGTTAATGTTGATAGGGTTATATGTGCATAAGTGTATATACATGTTAATCTTATGTAAAAACATGCATATGTACATGTATATGTGCATACGTATGTATATGTCTAATTATATAATTATTCATATGTGCATCTGTATAGATATGTTTTTATATATGCATATAATTTTGTTTATGTATTGATATGGACAAGGCTATCGCTATTAATATAAAGAAATTATATGGAAAGCCTAAACAAAATTTATTGGTCATCAGAAATGACCCTTTCTGGCACGTGTCCCGAGGGTCTCAGCTCAGCTCTTGCGCCGGCTTCTCTCATTAGTCTGCTCCCACTCAGTGAAATTTTCACTGTGGATCCCGTAGATTTTCGTCACCATTTCCGTCTTCTTCCTTGGAGACTAAGCATGGTACTTGTATCCATCAACCTGCCCTGTGACTGCGACAGCTGTGAGGCCTATTCCTCGAATAGAATTAAGCTGTTTACCACGATAGGCCTTAAATCCACAGATGTCAGTGACAAATCCCTACCAAGACACATCATGAAATGCAGTTTCAAAGAATGCAAAATTGCATCTGACAAGTTCCTCCGCTACTTCAGAAACCCTAAAGTGCCTAAGGAGTCGGATACACTCCCTTCCAAACGCAAGAAGAACCCAGAACGCCCTTCCCCTGTACCTCTGACACCTCATTCATTACCTGCTACAACTCCTCGGTCTTTATCAACTCCTCAACCTTCAGCTGTACCATCAACTTCACAGCAGTCAGTTGCAGCATCAAATTTGGCACAAAATCCGGGCCTGAGATTTCCACAGCCATGAAAATACAAGAATAGCCTGGTGGGACCCTGGCAGTCGCTAAGGGAAACGATTTCTCGGACTGCAGCTGCAGAGTGTCTAACCCAGCTCCTGAAGGAAGCCACTGCTATTGCCTACAGTATTCCTACACCATTATCGAAGATAGAGGTGAAGATACCTTTCCCCAAATTCAATTTCCTGCAAAATGACCACTCTATTTCTTTACGCGGCAGTCGCTGCTATGGCTGCCAAACCTGGATTAAATATTACAGCTCGATCGAACCGTAAGGGAGAGCTCATTATCTCTCCCAAGGAAAACTGCCAGCTCTCTGAAAAAGGAACCATCACTGACACTGCTCGACCCTGCCATGATACAGAGGAAAGCCGTCGTCAACAAGTATCCAGTCATTATGCCACTATTTCCCTGTCAGCAAGCTAATTATCACCTTCATCGGTCCAGTCCCACCCTCATTGGATCTAGGCATATGGGGAACCTTCTCCATCCACGACTACACACCAGAGCCACTCTGGTGCTTTCGCTGACAGCACTTCGGACATCACAGAGAGAACTGCATGGGACCCCCCATCTGCGGTGTCTGCAGCCATCGCCATGAGGCAGATGCCTGCATCAATGCCCATAAGAATGGTGAAAAAACCCTGCCCAAGTGCCCCAACTGCTCCCGGCCTCATCACGCCTGGAATAGGCGATGTCCAGAGCGGCTGAAGAGGATCGCAGCCATGATGAACAACTCCCCACCCAACCCACCGCAAGCACCTTAGGCGCAGCAACAGCCGTCCAAGAACCAGAGGCCTCCCCACAAGAGAACTCAACGCCAGCTACTTACCTTACCTGCTCCTGAGACCTTGAGTCAACCAGAACCAGCATCTCTCCCAAATCCTACTCCTTCCAATCGAACCCAAACCCTTGCTCTACAAGTTGAGTCATTAACCCTTGAACACCTCATTCCCCTAACCATCAAATTCCTTACCAGAGGCATCTCCCTTGCCAAAATCTCCAACTTTTTGGAGTTAAACCACCATCTTCACCTACCAACTACCGAGAAGGGATAAGATTATTTGCTTATAACTACTACTTTTCTATCCGACTTAAAATTCTTCTCTCCTCTCCCAGTCTCTCCTACTTACTGGGACTTGCTGCTATCACACTTTCTCTCTTGGTGACAGACTTTGTCTGTTAACCCTTCCTTTCGTGGACCTAAAAAGGAGTCACCCCTCCGGGTTACTTCCTTCCCTTTCCCGCCAATTAGAGCAACTGTTCCCTTGGTGTTGAGATTCGACCGCCCCTAGATGTCTCCGGCATAGCAGTCCTGCCTCGTGTATTAGAATTCAGTCACCCCCTTGTAAGTAACTTACTGCTACTCGATCCTCATTTGCTGAACTCTTTCCTCCCTTGAAAAGCCACTCTGAAAAACTAGTCGCTTACGGGGTGCCAACGCAGGAGCCCTTGTCTTGCTATAGGCAACGTAATCTAAAACGAACGAACGAACAAACGGCACGTGTCTAATGAGGTTGATCTCCACCCAGGAAACATCTGATAACAGCGCAGGTAGCTGGTATGGGAGTGTCATTGTTCTACAAGTGTCT
>NC_090735.1:119662270-119674770 GCF_036898095.1 Palaemon carinicauda | reverse complement strand
GTCAAAAGAATAGGGAAAATAAGTTTTTGAGTGAAATTGTGATAAAAGCTTGATTTAGAATGCCAAAGACATACAACATATCTTCCCTATTCCACACATAAAATGGACCACTTACGTTTATTTATCTACCCTTTAATGACTCTCATCTGAAACCCCACTTTATCAGACCAAAATGAGAAAAAAGAATTATTGATTTTTTTTCCATTTTTTTCCATTGTCTTTCTTGACCAGTGTACCGATTTATTTTCTTCAGTTTTCGAACGACAATTTCTGTTAGACAGTGGGGGGAAAATGGCAATAGTTGCCATATAAATTTTTATTTTTTTCCTATAGCTTGATTAACTAGTCATCCAAAAACAAAAGGCTGTGGAGAGCTTTCGGGGGAATGGAGTAAAACTAGATCTGTCAGAACAAAAAGTCACTTAGATTACATTGTTCAGTGAGTTCACTCAACATACAACCTCCATAGAAAAAAAAATGCAGCGTGGCTATTGAAAGTCACCCCCCTCTTTTTGTTTTTAGTTTGTATGTATAAAACTTTTGGTATGTCTATAGGAAACCCTTTATCCCCAGTACTCAGTAATCCATTTATGGAATGTTTTGGAAGTAGAAACTCGAATAACATCTTATCTAAAAATGTAAAATGGTTTCGTTATATTGAGGACATAATGTATGTGGCCAGGAAATAAAAATTTAGAATTTTTTTTTTTCATAAATTGAATAGCTTGGTACCGTCAATAAATTTCACTATGGTGCTGGAGATACCTTTTTTGGACTGTCGTATACACAGGTGTAACAATAGACTCAAGTTTAGTGTATATAGAAAGCCAACGAATATCTCCGCATATGTCCATTACTATTCAAATCAAAGCAACAAAGTTAAGAAAACTGTATTTAATTTTACTTTTTTAAGAGCATTTCGAGGCTGCAGCCCTTGATATATCGATGATGAAATAAATGAGATTAGAACAATAGGTAAGAAACTAAAGTACCCTGAAATTGTTTTAAATGATGCACTATGAACAGCAAAAAAGAAATTTTTGAGAACTACAATACACAAAATTTACTTATACTACCTTATAGTAATTCTTTTCAATAAATCATCTAACTATTGGAAAAAAATTAAAGTTAATGTGGCATTTAAGAGTAGCAATACAATAAAAAACAGCCGTAATAAAGAATTCTCCTGACATTACTATGGGATGTATATATCACATTCCATGCAATTCATGTGAAAAATTCTATACTGGTCAAACTGGTAAAGCCCTAGAAAAGAGTATTGAAGAAAATAAGAAAAGTGTCAGATATGCTCAAGATAATAATGCACTTTTGGCCAACGTTAGAGATAAAAATCACACAATTAATTGGTCATCTGCAAAGAAATTGGTTCCTTCAAATAACTTATTGGAAAGAAACATCACAGAATCCAGTTTCATAAAAGAAAGCTTTGATAAAAACCTGAATATTGAAAATGGAATGTACAAATTCGACGCATTCATATGTAAAGAGATTTTCAAGCTATATATAAAAATTGTTATGTTAGATACAAGTACTGATATGTACGTAATTTCATATTCACGTGGATAATTTTATATGTGAATAACTATGTACATGTTAATCATCTGTACAAACATGCATATGTAAGTCTATGTATGTGTCTATATGTATACCTGTATGTGCATACGCATGTATTAAGTTCTGATATGTACGTAATTGTATGTTAATGTTGATAGGGTTATATGTGCATAAGTGTATATACATGTTAATCTTATGTAAAAACATGCATATGTACATGTATATGTGCATACGTATGTATATGTCTAATTATATAATTATTCATATGTGCATCTGTATAGATATGTTTTTATATATGCATATAATTTTGTTTATGTATTGATATGGACAAGGCTATCGCTATTAATATAAAGAAATTATATGGAAAGCCTAAACAAAATTTATTGGTCATCAGAAATGACCCTTTCTGGCACGTGTCCCGAGGGTCTCAGCTCAGCTCTTGCGCCGGCTTCTCTCATTAGTCTGCTCCCACTCAGTGAAATTTTCACTGTGGATCCCGTAGATTTTCGTCACCATTTCCGTCTTCTTCCTTGGAGACTAAGCATGGTACTTGTATCCATCAACCTGCCCTGTGACTGCGACAGCTGTGAGGCCTATTCCTCGAATAGAATTAAGCTGTTTACCACGATAGGCCTTAAATCCACAGATGTCAGTGACAAATCCCTACCAAGACACATCATGAAATGCAGTTTCAAAGAATGCAAAATTGCATCTGACAAGTTCCTCCGCTACTTCAGAAACCCTAAAGTGCCTAAGGAGTCGGATACACTCCCTTCCAAACGCAAGAAGAACCCAGAACGCCCTTCCCCTGTACCTCTGACACCTCATTCATTACCTGCTACAACTCCTCGGTCTTTATCAACTCCTCAACCTTCAGCTGTACCATCAACTTCACAGCAGTCAGTTGCAGCATCAAATTTGGCACAAAATCCGGGCCTGAGATTTCCACAGCCATGAAAATACAAGAATAGCCTGGTGGGACCCTGGCAGTCGCTAAGGGAAACGATTTCTCGGACTGCAGCTGCAGAGTGTCTAACCCAGCTCCTGAAGGAAGCCACTGCTATTGCCTACAGTATTCCTACACCATTATCGAAGATAGAGGTGAAGATACCTTTCCCCAAATTCAATTTCCTGCAAAATGACCACTCTATTTCTTTACGCGGCAGTCGCTGCTATGGCTGCCAAACCTGGATTAAATATTACAGCTCGATCGAACCGTAAGGGAGAGCTCATTATCTCTCCCAAGGAAAACTGCCAGCTCTCTGAAAAAGGAACCATCACTGACACTGCTCGACCCTGCCATGATACAGAGGAAAGCCGTCGTCAACAAGTATCCAGTCATTATGCCACTATTTCCCTGTCAGCAAGCTAATTATCACCTTCATCGGTCCAGTCCCACCCTCATTGGATCTAGGCATATGGGGAACCTTCTCCATCCACGACTACACACCAGAGCCACTCTGGTGCTTTCGCTGACAGCACTTCGGACATCACAGAGAGAACTGCATGGGACCCCCCATCTGCGGTGTCTGCAGCCATCGCCATGAGGCAGATGCCTGCATCAATGCCCATAAGAATGGTGAAAAAACCCTGCCCAAGTGCCCCAACTGCTCCCGGCCTCATCACGCCTGGAATAGGCGATGTCCAGAGCGGCTGAAGAGGATCGCAGCCATGATGAACAACTCCCCACCCAACCCACCGCAAGCACCTTAGGCGCAGCAACAGCCGTCCAAGAACCAGAGGCCTCCCCACAAGAGAACTCAACGCCAGCTACTTACCTTACCTGCTCCTGAGACCTTGAGTCAACCAGAACCAGCATCTCTCCCAAATCCTACTCCTTCCAATCGAACCCAAACCCTTGCTCTACAAGTTGAGTCATTAACCCTTGAACACCTCATTCCCCTAACCATCAAATTCCTTACCAGAGGCATCTCCCTTGCCAAAATCTCCAACTTTTTGGAGTTAAACCACCATCTTCACCTACCAACTACCGAGAAGGGATAAGATTATTTGCTTATAACTACTACTTTTCTATCCGACTTGAAATTCTTCTCTCCTCTCCCAGTCTCTCCTACTTACTGGGACTTGCTGCTATCACACTTTCTCTCTTGGTGACAGACTTTGTCTGTTAACCCTTCCTTTCGTGGACCTAAAAAGGAGTCACCCCTCCGGGTTACTTCCTTCCCTTTCCCGCCAATTAGAGCAACTGTTCCCTTGGTGTTGAGATTCGACCGCCCCTAGATGTCTCCGGCATAGCAGTCCTGCCTCGTGTATTAGAATTCAGTCACCCCCTTGTAAGTAACTTACTGCTACTCGATCCTCATTTGCTGAACTCTTTCCTCCCTTGAAAAGCCACTCTGAAAAACTAGTCGCTTACGGGGTGCCAACGCAGGAGCCCTTGTCTTGCTATAGGCAACGTAATCTAAAACGAACGAACGAACAAACGGCACGTGTCTAATGAGGTTGATCTCCACCCAGGAAACATCTGATAACAGCGCAGGTAGCTGGTATGGGAGTGTCATTGTTCTACAAGTGTCTATGTTTGTTCGTACGTTTACTGTACCTATAAAAGGTAAAGGACTCGTTCAATAAAACAGTCCTCTGAAGAAGTATTACGAAACTAGTAAGGAATTAATCTTATATTTCCTATTTTCATGTTCTCTGCGGATCTTTTGCATCGGAGCATCACGTTTCCCTGTGAATTTTATGCACACACACACACATATATATATATATATAATATATAATATATATATATATATATATATATATATATATATATATATATATATATATATATATATATATATATATATGTGTATATATGTACGCATACATGTATGTATAAATACATGTGTCTATGCATGTATGAATTTATATGTTAGCAGCCCCAGGAATAGAAATAATAGTAGTAAGTACCAAACACTTTTATGTTTTTTCAATATATGTTCCATGTACCTGACAGAACATGAAAGCACTCGGTACTTATCTCTTTTTATTTAGTTTCATATGGCTGCTGCTATATTCTTTATCTTACGTTAAGAAGTGACATAAGATCACACGCGCGCGCGCGCACACACACGCACAAACACACACACACATACACACACACATATATATATATATATATATATATATATATATATATATGCATATTTATTTATAGAAATATTTATATATACACTGTACAACAACAAAAACAAATACAGCCATTTCTAGTCCACTGCAGGACAAAGGCCTCAGACATGTCAATACATTCTAGGGGTTTGGCCAGCTTTCCATACCACGCGGGCCAGTGTGGCCAGGTAATGGTGGGAGATTTACGTCAGATCACTCACATTAAACTAACCTAGTACAGATGGCGCTAATTAGTACAGCTTTGTTGATCATGGTGAAACGGAAATTCTTCTACCTTGTTAAGGTATTCCAACTAAGAAATGGATATACGCACATGTATGTTTATAAGAATAAACATATGCATCTATGTACATTTAATATATATATATATATATATATATATATATATATATATATATATATATATATATATATATATATATATACAGAGAGAGAGAGAGAGAGAGAGAGAGAGAGAGAGAGAGAGAGAGAGAGAGAGAGAGAGAGAGAGAGAGAGAGAGAGAGAGAGAGAGAGGTGGCTCAAAACAAGCCAACACAGCAGTTGTTTCCAAATTCACTCTTCAAGTACCGAATCCTGAAAAAAACTCTTCGTGTCGTAGTAATGCAACCACATTAAATGCTTGCTACACGTACATAGACTGCATATCAACAGAACAACAATGGCAACTACAAACAATACGCCATTTACCTAAATTTGCAGTCACTTCTGTTCTTGCTAGATACGAAGGACGTTTCCTTCAAAGTATTTTTACCCAAATTCATCCAAACCCTCTGAGTCTTCCTCGCCCTCTCCTTCCTAGCACACTTTCCACTAACCCAATAAATTCCATTACCCCAATGTGCTCGAACCGCTTTCATACACTGGTCCATCCCTTTACCTACAAAAAGTTTTCTTTAGAATTTCTATCAAGTCTCTTAGTTCTTCTAACAGCCAACATAAAAAGCAAACAGTTTAGCTTGACTTTTTCTCCGTTAATTTGTTTTGATATTCACAACCCACTTTTATATAGAACTCTGGGTAAACCATTCCTTCATATATTCCTAATATGTTTTACACTCATGTTTTCAGTCTCTTCCTATTTTTTCTTGCTACTATTCTTGTTCCACATATTCTGTAACCACTTCTATATTTTTATCAATATCCTTTATATTTATTCTCTCCTACTTAAATGAATTAAGTTCATTATTCAAACCCCATTTTTGTTGTTTCTCGTCTACCCCATAATATTACTTTTGCTCATATTAAAGTTAAACCTTCTCCAATTGCAAACAGTATGAAACAATTTCACCAGGTTCTGCAGTTTCCCTTCATTTCTCCAGATTAGCAGAGTAGCATCTGTAAGCACAAATCGCTTCAGTATCTCACTTAAAACTCATTCTCTAATCCAAGAACTTTACTCCGACATTCAAAGTCCTTCCCATAACCTATAGAGAACTATCATCCCTGAAGACTTGAGTATCCATGGTAACAAGACTCAGCCTTGTCTTGAGATCCACTTTTACTTATCAATCATACTTCTTTCCTCGTACTCTTCATGCTCTTTGCTTCCATCTCAAAAACTTTGAATTACTCTCAACTATCAATCAACTCTTCTTAACACCTTCCAGAATTTTTCTCCATCACTTTTTCTAGGTCACTGTAGACCACTCGTATCTTTCTTGTTTACTTTCATAAATAACCGATTCATTACAAAAACTTTACTCCCGCACCTCCTTCCTTATACAGACAAATAATTTTATATACCTGTGATATATATATATATATATATATATATATATATATATATATATATATATATGTATATATATATATATATATATATATATATATATATATATATATATATATATATACATATATATATATATATATATATATATATATATATATATATATATATATATATATATATATATAGAGAGAGAGAGAGAGAGAGAGAGAGAGAGAGAGAGAGAGAGAGAGAGAGAGAGAGAGAGAGAGAGAGATAGATACACACACACACACACACATATATATATATATATATATATATATATATATATGTATATATATATATATATATATGTATATATATATATATATATATATATATATATATATATATATATATATATATATATATATATATATATATACTCGTACATATACTATTCACGCATTACAACTCATACCAATGAACCATTAATTGGACCCATGGCATGCAAATTAACCTTGCACCGAGTGGTATGCCCACTGATGAAAAGATGAAACAAAGAAGAAAATAGTGTATATACAAATGTAAACTTACAAATGGCTAACTAAAATGAATGAAAATCAGAAAACGTAATGAAATGAAACAAGATACCTTGAAGTAAATGAAGTTGGAGATATGGCTAAGGATAAAGGAAGGTTTATAAGCGGTAGATTGACTGATTGTAAATTATGCGTCGTTGTGAATACCAGTGGTAATTGATGACTCCTGTCTTACGGGAAGCAAGGCTGTTTTTATATTTTAAAGTTTGGGAGAATAATGTAAGATGTATATAAAACAATAATAGATCACAAGAAATGCAGCAAAAATATATGCAAATATAAAATCAGTTATTTAAAGAACAGTTATGGAGAGCATTACGTAAAAAATTAAAAGGAACAACTATTCTCTTAATATGGAACACACAGAGATATGTGCTGTTGCCATTAATCAAAGCATGAAAATGAAAGTCCATATTCATCACAAGGGGAAAAGAAGAAAAACCTTGCCGATGGAAATAGCACCAGATAAATCCCTCTTTTACTTACAGTATTACAAAATACCCTAAAGGAAGAAGAAATATTCGCTTAGAATGTAAGCTTACAACTTTGTTCTCCTCTGATGATGTAAGTTTACTACTTTCTCCTCTGATGATGATGTAAATTTACTTACTTTACCATTATTTTCCATAAATTTGCAATCACTTTTTCTTTCAAAAGATATAAAGTTACCGCCTTTTCTACGTTGAGGATGTATGGTTATTCCCTTATTTCCTCTGAGGATGAAACGTTACTGTGATAATTATTATTATTATTTTCATGCAAGGCTATCACCTAGTCCTCCCCTTTTTGTTTCCTCGTGGAAATACAAAGTAAATAATGCTAAGTTCTTCTTGGGGGGGAAAAATAGAATGAACGAAAGAAAGAAAGCAAGACAGAATCGAATCAAGAGGCCATTTCACCGTCACAAAGGTACACGAAAGAGCCATGATGGAAGAAAGCGTCTCAGTGAACTTTAATTTTATGCATAAGACATCGCCGAGATGGACGGATCTTTGCTGACATTAGATCTCATTCCAGAAACCCGGAGATGTGGATTGAGACCTGACGTACAAGAGGTGATGGATTTACAAAAGGCTGGATATTTTTTTTTTTCTAAAGAAAAGTTTCTTTTCTGTTTTTATTTCCAAAAGAAGGAGATTGGAAAAGAGAATGATAAGAACAATAAACATGTCTTAAAACAGTGTTTTATAGTAATAATAGTCATGATTATAATGATAATGAAAAGAAAAATAATGATGAGGATGATAGTATTTACAATAATTGAAGCTATAAGTTCAGGGGAAATTTTTTTTTTCTTACTTTTCTTAACGAAGAAACGATATTAATGATATTGATTTAAGTCCAATGAAAACTAGTGTCATTGTTTCTCTATTCCTCGATTGGTGGGCTTAATATCCTTCATTCTGTACTGATTCCAGTTGTGGTTCCATCTTCAGAACATCATAAAAAAGCAAAGAATATTGTAAATGGAAAAAACTCCTCTAAATAATGAAGAGCAAGTTTCTGCTTATATATATATATATATATATATATATATATATATATATATATATATATATATATATATATATAGATATATATACATGTATATATATATATATATATATATATATATATATATATATATATATATATATATATGTAATATACAATATATATATATATATATATATATATATATATATATATATATATATATATATATATATTATATATATATATATATACAGTATATATATATATATATATATATATATATATACAGTATATATATATATATATATATATATATATATATATATATATATATATATATATATATATATATCATTCGGAATAAAACAATATCCCACAAATTGCCCAAACTAACGTATTCTAGTTAGGAAAGAGGGAAGGAGTGGGAAGGGTTGAATCTGCGTGTGTGCAATTGTGTGCATATTCATCTGAATATTCTTTTAACCCTGATACCGTATAGCTGTCATTTTTGACAGGTCGCGTTCTCTTGTTAATAATTGAATGACTTAAGAAATTTGAAGGAATGAGTTATTTGAGACACCGGCTGTAAATTTGATATATTCTTACTTTTGGAAAACAAGTGAAAGCAATTTGACTCTCAACGTCAGTCTGGATAATTGATATTTCTGAGAAATAGATAAAACAATTGTTGCAAAGATCGTTAACGTTTCAAATCCCTTTTATACCTTACCACACATACGAGAAAAGTGCTGGAATAATCCGCTTATTTTAATTCAATCTCGACATTATTTACTGCATCGAGTAACAATACTTCAATTGTAATATGAAAATTGAGATGTGCAAAAAATTATTAATTATAAATTAAATAATATGTCTTATAATGTTTCGATTATTCTCGAGTTGCAGACTACCTCCAAAATATCATAAATTGTTCCTGAATTATTATCTGAAGTTCTAGAAGGCTACCTGATATTTTGTCTTCTTTGCGCTTCTGTTACGTCATAATTAAGAGGGAAAATTTCGAATGTTAAGTACGATGTTAGGTTTGAAATTCATAACTTGGAAGTATTTAATAAAGAAGTGTGGGAATATCTTCGAAATTTTTTAATAAATTTTGAATTTCACACATCACATTAAGTCAGAATTTTCGTGAGAAGCTAACAGACCTCATATTTGTCAGAAAAACACAATTCCATAAATCGATATTCTACTTAAACAAAGAAATTAAAATAATATATCCATCCTCTCTAAGAACAAATTGTTTGACTCATTAATTTCTTGTTTGACTTATTAATTTCTTAGGTAAAGAGGAAATAACTTAGGCTTAAAATTCCAAAAAAGATTTTAAAAAAATTCTTCTATAACATCTTTCTTTTTACGGCACGAATAGATAAGGATAACCTACTTTGCTAACAATGCACCAAAAAAGCACTCGACAGCTTTGGGGCCAATTGCTAAATGATTTTGAAGAGAAATGACGTATAATTATAATGCCTCAGTGTTCATAGATCTTTTTAAATTCTATAGGAAACAAAAAGGACTATCTTTGTCAAAAATACAATAACATGATACCTTTTTTTACCGTCAGGAAAATGTCACCTTAAAAGTCTATTTGCTACAAAACGGGGATCCTGCTCCTGGCACACGAACAGTCTTTGGGAGAAACAAGCGATAATTAGGCCTAACTTTTCCACATGAGATAATTCGATCTTGGTGAGGGAAGGTTGTTGGTCTGCTTAGGTTATCAAAGTTATAATGTCAACAATTACCTCCTCTTCAGTTAAGAATTCAGGATAATTCCATTTCCTTCAAGATAATCATATGTAAACTTTTAATTGGAAATTGCGCGGGTTTACTTAAGGTTAGAATCAAACGTCGTGAAGTGTTTGCAATATTGTATTGGAAACTTAAAGTTCAATTTCAGATGCGTTCTTATATTATTGTTAGTTGAAGTGATCAATAAACAAGAGAGAGAGAGAGAGAGAGAGAGAGAGAGAGAGAGAGAGAGAGAGAGAGAGAGAGAGAGAGAGAGAGAGAGAGAGAGCTTTTTATTATTTTCTATATTATTATGAAACACAAGTCAAGTAATCACACTGATCAATTCCGATCAGGCGACCTTTATTTGAAATTAGTAATAGTGCAAGCGCTTTGGTCCTCTTGGCCAATCATGTGTAAACAATGGTTGAAGATTATCTAAATATTTTTGATTTATTAGAGCTGATTAAAAATGCGTTTCATTTTATAGTGGAGAGAGAGAGAGAGAGAGAGAGAGAGAGAGAGAGAGAGAGAGAGAGAGAGGGAGAGAGAGAGAGAGAGAGAGAGAGAAATCGATTGTTTGAAATTAATGAAAACATCGGAAGGAAATAGAGCCTCATATATGAAATAGCTATAAGAAAATTATATCGCCATTCCAAAGCCAATAAGAAAAATGGCCGAATCCATTCGACAAAAAAAAAAAAAAAAAAAAAAAATAATAGAAAAAAATAATTGAATGAACGGAAATAATTCAAATTATTGCCCTTCGCAAATCCATGTAGCTCAGGAGAGAAATGTACAGAAAAATAAATTGAATTTATGGTTCGTAAAATTCTTTTCTTTTTGTCTTTCTTTCACAACCAAGTTCTAGATTTGACTTTCCCGTACGTTCCAAATTGCATTTATTTCGGGGAAGGAAAATATGAATGCTTTTCATTCCGCGCCACGGCAAAAGTAATCGAGTGCAATACTGCAATGGCAAGAATAATCGAATCAGAAAATCTGCAAGGACACGCAGTCTTTGACCAGCAAAGAGTAATTGGGTCATTAACGACTTCCACTCGAATTGCCGTCAAAACTGCATCAGCTAAACCTTTACCTGTATGTTGATGAATTTTAAGGACCAAGAAACGTTCAATATCTTAGACTTCGTCTCTCTAGGTGAATTAAAGGTTTAAAGGTTTTAAAGACCACTCATGAATGGCAGGGGCAAGGGCCAGTGACATTGCAATATCAAGCAGGACAATGCATTAGAGACTGACCATATATACACACATGATCAGTGCCCAACCGCCCTCTCCACTCAAGCTGGTCCAAGGAGGGTCAGGCAAGGGCAGCTGATGACTGAGCTGATAGTCCTATGGGCTCCCTCAAATACCCCATCCTTGGTGAAGTTTCAGCGACCAAAGTAACCAACGAGTTTGAGCGGGACTCGAACCCCAGTCCGGCGTTCACTCGTCAAGAACGTTAACACATCGGCCACCACAACCCTTATAATTGGCGCTTAATAGATTTTCTATGAACGAAGGAACGCCATCTGTTCAACAGTCCGTTGTTGCAAACTGCGTAAACATCTTGCTTTTAATAAATGTGACTAGACATTGGTTATACCATTTTCTCTCATTTCATAGGAATCTAAAAGTGAAATAAATGTTATGATAAACTCCAAAGAACGCATATGATTTTAAATCTATTGTATTACGTAGTGCTATTTCAGTTTTCGGATAGTTGTGTATAATTGTATATTTTTTGTTTCAGACGCGAATGAGAAAGGCAATTGAAAAACGTTAAAATCGAGCACTTCACTTTCTTATAATATTTGATGATGGTGAATTTTAGACACTTAAAATAGTATTTGCATGATCAGACGTACCCCTTAATCAGTCAATATTCTTATTTGGAAATAATACTGTAGTATGGATCTCAAAAAATCGATATCGAGAGAATAATTTGAGGCTATGGTGAAAATTAATAAGAAAAAAATGAGTGACAGTAAGCCAAATATTCTAGGGATATTGTGTGAGCTCTATTGGTATCAAGAATGTCGACTTCAGGGTTTGCTGAGAAAAAGCCTTAGATGCTAAGAGGTGAATCTTATATCGGTAAATTGTAAACAGAGAAAAGTAACCATTAGCAGGTGCAACTGGCGAGAAGGAAAATCAGTATTCCTACTAGGACTTGAACCCTAAAAAAAAAAAAAAAAAAAAAAAAAAAAAAAAAAAAAAAAAAAAAAAAAAACCTTGAATGATATGTAATACTTTTA
>NC_090735.1:119654770-119657270 GCF_036898095.1 Palaemon carinicauda | reverse complement strand
AAATATTTGCTTCTACTTGAACGCATTAATATAAGATATTGTCATTTAAGTATAATTAGGAAAGTTTTGACACTACAACTTTGTCTCGAGTTACGCTATAGACAAACCAAAGAGAGAGAGAGAGAGAGAGAGAGAGAGAGAGGAGAGAGAGGAGGAGAGAGAGAGAGAGAGAGAGAGAGAGAGAGAGAGAGGGGTATTATTTACTGTAATATTATCACGTTGATTAATTCCGATCACGCGACCTTTAGGGGAAATTAGTAATAGTGCAAGGGCTTTGGTCCTCTTGGGCAATCATGGTGTAAACAATGGTTAATGAATATATTTAAAGGGTTTTGTATAAACAATGGTTAAAGAATATATTTAAAGGGTTTTGTATCAACAATGGTGAAAGAATATATTTAAAGGGTTTCTGATTTATTAGACATGGTCAAAACTGAGTTTCCTTTTACAGTGGAGAGAGAGAGAGAGAGAGGAGAGAGAGAGAGAGAGAGAGAGAGAGAGAGAGAGAGAGAGAGGAGAGAGAGAGGAGGTTTTTAATATTTACAGCATTGTTACGAAACACAAGTCAGGTAATCACGCTGATTAATTCCGATCACGTGACCTTTAGGGGAAATTAGAAATAATGCAAGCGCTTTGTTCCTCTTGGGCAATCATGTGTAACCAATGGCTATGTTTAAAACTAAGTTCCTTTTATAGTGGAGAGAGGAGAGAGAGAAGAGAGAGAGAGAGAGAGAGAGAGAGAGAGAGAGAGATAAGTACTTTCTAGTGTTATTTCTTTCCACTTGAAAAGCACTTTATTTTAATTTTAAACATTCACAAGTACTACAGTATAAACATTTTTTGGATAAAGTAAAGGCTATACTGTAGCATGAAATGACATATTCTGTTAGTTTTCAGGCTACGCAATAAAGTAATAGTTCCCCTTCAATGTAAATCTATCTCTCTTTTACCTGACTCTTTTACTATTCACTAGTCACTCTTCCTATTCAAAACAAAACTTATCAACCAATATGTATACTAATATTCTTCTCCTCTTTTAGTTTAGTTTTCAATAACTGTCCTAAAACTCTACCATAATAATACGTTTTCATTAAGCTTATAAAAAAATAACATAACATTAAATAGACAATCTTGAGAAATAATGACATTTTTCTGTGATGCTATTACTTTCCCGTCTCCATTTCATTCTTTGAGTGCCTTTTTTCATTTCACTTTAATCTTATCATCTCAGCTTACATTTAAGAATTTATTAGTTTTTACTGTTCAGCTGCAGCACAGGGTAATTAAGTTATAGGAGCGTACTTACAGCTCTCTCTACTGAGAGAGAGAGAGAGAGAGAGAGAGAGAGAGAGACGAGAGAGAGAGAGAGAGAGAGAGAGAGAGGAGAGAGAGAGAGAGGTTTTTTTTTTTTTTTTTACTGTATTATTATGAAACAAGTCAGGTAATCACGCTGATTAATTCCGTTCACGCGACCTTTAGGGGAAACTAGTATCTCTAAAGGGTTCTGATTTATTAGAGCTGGTTAAAACTGAGTTTCCTTCAACAGGGGAGAGAGAGAGAGAGAGTGGAGAGAGAGAGAGAGAGAGAGAGAGAGAGAGAGAGAGAGAGAGAGAGAGACAGAGAGAGAGGTAGTCTCTAATATTATTTCTTTCCACTTGAAAAGCACCTTGCTCTGAATTTTAACATTCACAAGTACTACGAGTATAAACATTTTTTTGGATAAAGTAAAGGCTATACTGTAGCATGAAATGACACATTCTGTTAATTTTCAGGCTACGCAATAAAGTAATAGATCCCCTTCAATGTAAATCTATCTCTCTTTTACCTGACTCTTTTACTATTCACTTCACAAATACTTGGGTCTTAATGGTCACTCTTCCTATTCAAACAAAACTCAGCAACCAATATGTATACTAATATTCTTCTCTTCTTTTAGTTTGATCTTTCAATGTCTGTCTAAAACTCCACCGTAATAATACTTATGTTTTCATTAAGCTTACAAAAACAACAACATTCAATCGACAATATTGAGAATAATTACGTTTTTCTGTGATGCTATTACTTTTCCGTCTCCATTCATTCTTTGAGTGCCTTTTTGTTCATTTCACTTTAAACTTATCATCTCGGCTTACAATTTAACGTCTTTAGTTTTACTGTTCAGCTACAGCACAGAGTAATTAAGTTATAGCACGTACTTACAGCTCTCACTATTGTGGTAAAACGCTTACTCATCGCTCTTAATGTTTCTGATAGTCATTAAAATTTTTATATATTTCCACTTATCTATTTCATATGTTTCCTCCTCTTTAAATATCTTTACAAGATTTTTACTTTGTCTTTTTTTATATACATGGCGTATGTCACCTGACTTCTTGCCAAACATTTTCAAATTAGCCATCCCTCCCACTTTCTCTCTCTCTCTCTCTCTCTCTCTCTCTCTCTCTCTCTCTCTCTCTCTCTCTCTCTCTGAATGGGATTCTCTTGATTGTGACAAGTTTAA
>NC_090735.1:119646553-119654270 GCF_036898095.1 Palaemon carinicauda | reverse complement strand
TCCTCTCCTCTCTCTCTCTCTCTCTCTCTCTCTCTCTCTCTCTCTCTCTCTCTCTCTCTCTCTCTCTGTGAGATTGATTTCTAAAAAATTCTCTGTTCCAATTCTGATATGTAAAACATTAAAAACTGTTTTATCCTTCCTCTATGTTCCAATTAGGACATGTAGAACATTAAAACTGTTTTTATCCTCATAAGAAAGCCTGATCGTTACTAATACAGTAACTTTAAAAAAAGTGGGACTAATTATCATTATTTATCGTTGTTCTGGTTGGAGATTTGGCTGAAAAGCTAGAGAGCTGCTTTTAATTCGTAGCATAAACATCATTTGAACACAAAGGTAATTTTCACAAAGAGACTCGATGTTAGAAATCAAGTTTCGTAATTTCAGAAGGAGTAGTTGACTGCAGAGTAACAGTTGCTGCTCTATGAAAACAAGACTATTAATTTCCTCTAGGTCTCCAATTATTATGCTGCATTTTTAGATTTGTCAAAAATGATCGGATCATTAAGTGTTGCTAAAATCGGATGAAAATGAAATGCTCCTTAAGAGAAGTATAAGGCCAATATAATAAATTCAACTTGTATAAAGAATAGTAGCTTTTAATCAGAAAATATATGTATAGCTTTCATTGGAATAGTCCCTGTAGGTAGCGTAGAGAGCTACATAGGCACTTCTATTAAAATTCAATTGCAAAGAGGGTAAACTTTTCTTTCGAAAAAAAAAATATTTCAATGACTATGTATCAGTTAGGAAAGATAAGCATGGTTGAGAAATAAACAACCAATCTGTATTAATCAAATACTTGCTTCTACTTGAATACATTAATATAATATATTGTCCTTTAAGTATAATTAGGAAAGTTTTGACACTATACAACTTTGTCTCGAGTTACGCTATAGACAAACCAAAGAGAGAGAGAGAGAGAGAGAGAGAGAGAGAGAGAGAGAGAGAGAGAGAGAGAGAGAGAGAGAGAGGGGGGGGTGGGGTTATTATGTACTGTAATATTATCACGTGATTATTCCGATCACGCGACCTTTAGGGGAAATTAGTAATAGTACAAAGGCTTTGGTCCTCTTGGGCCATCATGTGTAAACAATGGTTAAAGGATATATGGGTTTCTGATTTTTTAGAGATGGTCAAAACTGAGTTTCCTTTTACAGTGGAGAGAGAGAGAGAGAGAGAGAGAGAGAGAGAGAGAGAGAGAGAGAGAGAGAGAGAGAGAGAGAGAGAGAGGTTTTTAATATTTACAGCATTATTATGAAACACAAGTCTGGTAATCACGCTGATTAATTCCGATCACGTGACCTTTAGGGGAAATTTGAAATAATGCAAGCACTTTGTTCCTCTTGGGCAATCATGTGTAACCAATGGCTATGTTTAAAACTAAGTTTCCTTTTATAGTGGAGAGAGAGAGAGAGAGAGAGAGAGAGAGAGAGAGAGAGAGAGAGAGAGAGAGAGAGAGAGAGAAGTACTTTCCAATGTTATTTCTTTCCACATGAAAAACACTTTATTCTAATTTTAACATTCACAAGTACTATAAACATTTTTGGATAAAGTAAAGGCTATACTGTAGCATGAAATGACACATTCTGTTAGTATTTCAAGCTGCGCAATGAAGTAATAGTTCCCCTTCAATGTACATTTCCCTCTCTATTACCTGACTCTTTTACTATTCACTAGTCACTCTTCCTATTCAAAACAAAACTTATCAACCCATATGTATACTAATATTCTTCTCCTCTTTTAGTTTGATCGTTCAATGACTGTCTAAAACTCCACCGTAATAATACTTATGTTTTCATTAAGCTTATAAAAACAACAACATAACATTAAATCGACAATCTTGAGAATAATAACGTTTTCTGAGATGCTATTACTTTTCCGTCTCCATTTAATTCTCTGAGTGCCTTTTTTATTTCACTTTAATCTTATCATCTCGGCTTACATTAACAATTTTTTAGTTTTACTGTTTAGCTGCAGCAAAAAGTAATTAAGTTATAGGACGTACTTACAGCTCTCTACTGAGAGAGAGAGAGAGAGAGAGAGAGAGAGAGAGCGAGCGAGAGAGAGAGAGAGAGAGAGAGAGAGAGAGAGAGAGAGAGAGGTTTTATTTTTTACTGTATTATTAAGAAACAAGTCAGGTAATCACGCTGATTAATTCCGATCACGCGACCTTTAGGGGAAACTGGTAATAGTGCAAGCGCTTTGGTCGTCTTGGGCAATTATGTGTAAACATGGTTAAAGAATATCTCTAAAGGGTTTCTGATTTATCAGAGCTGGTTAAAACTGAGTTTTTCTTCAACAGTGGAAAGAGAGAGAGAGAGAGAGAGAGAGAGAGAGAGAGAGGAGAGAGAGAGAGAGAGAGAGAGAGAGAGAGATATACTCTCTAATGTTATTTATTTCCACATGAAAAACACTTTGCTCTAATTTTAACATTTACAAGTAGGCCTACTAAAGTATAAACATTTTGGATGAAGTAAAGGCTATACTGTAGCATGAAATGACACATTCTGTTAATTTTCAAGCTACGCTATGAAGTAATAGTTCCCCTTCAATGTAAATCTTTCTCTCTTTTACCTGACTCTTTTACAATTCACTTCACAAATACTTGGGTCTTAATGTCACTCTTCCTATTCAAAACAAAACTTATCAAACCATACGTATACTAGTATTCTTCTCCTCTTTTAGTTTGATCGTTCAATGACTGTCTAAAGCTCCACCGTAATAATACTTATGTTTTCATTAAGCTTATGAAAACAACATAACATTAAATCGACAATCTTGAGAATAATAACGTTTTCTGTGATGCTATGACTTCTCCGTCTCCATTTCATTCTTTGAGTGCCTTTTTTTCATTTCACTTTAATCTTTTTCATCTTGGCTTACATTAACAAGTCTTTAGTCTTCCTGTTCAGCTACAGCACAGAGTATTTAAGTTATAGCACGTACTTACAGCTCTCACTGTTGTGGTAAACGCTTACTCATCGCTCTCAATGTTTCTGATAGTCATTAAAATTTTTATATATTTTTCACTTATCTATTTCATATTTTTACTCCTCTTGAACATCTTTAAAAAAATTTTACTTTGTCTTTTTTATTGTATAGATGGCGCATACCACCATACTTCTTGCCAAACATTTTCAAATTAGCCATCCCTCCCCACTTTCTCTCTCTCTCTCTCTCTCTCTCTCTCTCTCTCTCTCTCTCTCTCTCTCTCTCTCTCTCTCTCTCTCTGAGTGGGATTCCCTTAATTGTGACAAGTTTAGCTCTCCGTGGTACATGTTCGTGTTTTTCTATCTATTCTCCCATAAAATATTCCCATAATAGATTAATGAATTTAATATACCTTAAATTTTTCTTGATGTGATGAAATAGCAAAGACTACAATACTGAGAATAAAAGTGATATGTTTTTATGGAAATAATAAATTCATTTGTACACCCCAGTGACAACAGCTTTTTGTTGGTTTTACCTTCTCTTGACTGGAATATTGCACGCACATGTGGCGTTTCTTCCGTAAACAGCATAGAGCAGTCTTTTCTCTCTCTCTCTCTCTCTCTCTCTCTCTCTCTCTCTCTCTCTCTCTCTCTCTCTCTCTCTCTTTTTTATATATATATGTATATATATAAATATATATATATATATATATATATATATAAATATATATATATATATATATATATATATATATAAATATATATATATATATATATATATATATATATATATATATATATATATATATATATATATTTAAGGTACTTTTCTAGTCAATGGTAAATCTTCTAGTCAATGGCAAAGTTTTGCCATTTAATTAGATACTTTTTTTCATTATTCTGTTTTCCCTTTTCGACTATATGAAGAAGGGTTTTGGGTTGCTCATGTCTTAAGTTTTCGAAAAATAAATTGTTATTATTAACTTTGATTTTTACAATTGAACAAAATCAGAATAACTATATCTGTGTATAATCTTTTAGATGCATTTATACACTAACCATCCATTTCCTCTATTAATATTATACCATTAAATATTGTCAACATTATTTCCATCTTCATATGTTTTTTTTATATTTATTGTATGAGAAAATCTAAATCTTCAATAATCAGACCAAAACCTTTGAAATAAAAAAAAGAAGAAAAAAAAAAACACGGCCTTGGCTAATGCAAAATAGATTGGTCTTTGATCTTGCAAATGGCTTTCCTTCGCTTTAGGATTTCGAATTGAATCCTTGGTTTTTATCTGTCGATCTGTTAGTCTGTCTATGCATATATATATATATATATATATATATATATATATATATATATATATATATATATATAATACATATACATATATATATACACATATATATACAGTATATATATATATATATATATATATATATATATATATAACATATACATGTATATGTATATGTATATATATGTATATATATACATATACACACACACACATATATATGTATATATATACAGAGAGAGAGAGAGAGAGAGAGAGAGAGAGAGAGAGAGAGAGAGAGAGAGAGAGAGAGAGAGAGAGAGAGAGAGAGAGAGTAAAAAATCATAACTATGCAATACCTATCAAGTAAACAAAAATTTAGTTTCTTTCCCTGCGATTTCATAGTAAATTCATCTATTCTACAAACATGTACGCAGTCTGATAAACAAGTCACGACCACGAACTTACACAGTGAAAAAAAAAAAAAAAGCCACCACCACTTGTAAATACCGCCTATATAAATACCAAACAGTTCGGCTGCATATCGAATATCTGGAAACACGTCAGTAAACCCAGACACAATAAACAAGTGAAAGCCGAGAGAAAACGTCCGAATATATTCGAGCACAGCGTACGGGAAATGAATCAGGTTTGGGGATGCCCTCCCCTTCCTCCCTTCCCCTTTCCCCTGGGGGAAAGTGTGTCAGAATGCTGCCACGGGAAGACAAGCGGTAAAAAGGAAAGATATGAGATACTTCCAAGTAAAGATTCTAGGTTAAGGGGAATATTGAATGTGAAGATTCTTGAACAAAGGATATGATTCCAGTATTCAAATTTATGGATAAATGCATTAGGCAGTTTTAAAAAGGAAAGCTCACTGTAAAGATTTTAGAATGAGGTGAATATTTGCTGGAGCGCTTCTAGAGTAAAATGTATCTTTCCAGTATTCAAATGAGATGGAAAATTGCATATTATATTGCAAATTCTTACGTCAAAGAGTCTTGAATGAAACGTGTATATTTTCAGAATGAAAAAATATGGAATACTATTACTAATGACTTATATTGAATGCTTAAAATTGAAAACACAATACTTTACTTTGAAATTATTCAGTGAAGTACATATTTCTCGCAAATGGAGTGAAGAAAATGCTTGCATTAAATGACTAAGTGATTCTTCAATAAGGGGATATATGGCAAACATTCTTGAAAATCAGAAAACACAATTACTGTAAGTATTCTAAAATAAAGGAAATTAAGAATTCTAGATTAAAGGAAATAGACATATGGACCTGGAAATTAACAATAAGATGGATACTTATATTAAAAAAAGTGATTTATAAATAAAACTTTAAAAAGCAAATAGAACAAAATAGACATTCATAGAAAAAATCTCTTCTTTAAAGAAGACATTAGGCGTAAAATATTCTGGAATAAAATGACCCTCACACAAACCTCATTAAAGGAAAATTGTCGTTAATAGAATCACAGGGAACTTGCAATAAAGATTTTAGAATTAAGAGAATTAAGATGATTTTTGTTTTACATATTCCAGAATAAAGACAAGGCTACTTGTAAACTGAATTGAATGTATACATTTAATATGATTAAGGATACGGTTACTATAGTAATCAAACAAAATGAAAACAAGAAAAAGAAGAGAAATGATAGGTATTTTCAAATTATAGGCCAGCTACAAAGGATTGAAATTTGCTTGATTTGCGGTGGTACCACGTTTCCCATTCATAATTAAATCCTAGGTTTAAAGGTTTAGAGGTCGCTCATGAATGGCAGAGGTAAGGGACAGTGACGTTGCCCTATCGAGCAGGACAATGTCCTATGCATATGATCAGCGCCCAAGCCCCCTCTCCACCCAAGCTAGGACCAACGAGGGCCAGACAATGGCTGCTGAGGACTCAGCAGATAGACCTGTAGGCTCCCACAAACCCCCCATCTTTAGCTCTCAAGGAAGGTGAGATTGCAGCGACCAAAGAAACAAACAAATTTGAGCGGGAATAACCCCAGTCTGGCATTCACCAGTCAGGGACGTTACCACATCGATTACCGCAATATTGCATGATATTTAGAAAAATATGGAAACTGTATACAAAATGTCAAATCTAATAGATTAAAAAACATTTCCAAGAAAATTTTTGAATCTTAGTACGAATATATGGCATAAGCTCTTAATACACTTAAGACTATCGTATAGGGAGGACTACTGCTTATTATATTTCGGACATACAATATTTAGTAATATAAAATAAAAATCGAGAATAATGGAATATTGTTCGGAATTGACATAAAGCATTACACCTTTAATGATATATATATACATATATATATATATATATATATATATATATATATATATATACGTGTATAAAAAAAAAAGTTTGAAAAAGCATACTTTTGAGTGACGTAATGGAAACAAAAATGAGGAAGGTAACCTGTGGTAGTAGCATCTGATGCAAAATTCAGGAAATTAAATTAGCTGAGTTATGTTCACGAAAACTCAGCATGCGGGTGGTTTTGTAAACACACACACAAGCATAAAACACACAAGCGTATACACAAAAACATACATACACAGACAAACATGTATAAATATTATATACTAGTGTAGCCAAGCCGTCAAAAAAGACGTCTAAATATTAAGATAGATATTTACACACACATGAGCACACAGATTTAATTCTCCTCCGATCCAACTCTCCCATTCCCTCTTCCTAACCACAATCTGTTTGTTTGATAACCCTCTCACACCAAGGTATGGCCACTCCCTCTTCGCCTCGATCGTGGTAGGATATATATATACACACACACATATATATATATATATATATATATATATATATACATATATATATATGTATATATATAAATACACACACACACACACACACATATATATATATATATATATATATATATATATATATATATATATGTATGTATATATATATGTATATATATTATTATTATTATTATTATTATTATTATTATTATTACTTGCTAAGCTACAACCCTAGTTGGAAAAGCAAGACGCTATAAGCCCAGGGGCTCCAACAGGGAAAATAGCCCAGTGAGGAAAGGAAACAAGGAAAAATAAAATATTTGAAGAAGAGTAACAACATTAAAATAAATATCTCTTGTATAAACTATATAAACTTCAACAAAACAAGAGGAATATACATATACACACACACACACACACACACACACACACACACACACATATATATATATATATATATATATATATATATATATATATATATATATATATACATACATATATATTCTTACTTCTAACTGTAATCGAACAGTTTAACATGTTTCTTAAAAAACGCTCATAAAAGAAACAAAGAAAATAGAAATAAAACACTATTTTGACCAATAAACATTGGCCCTCTTCATGGTGTACAGTAAAAATGAGAAAAGGAGTGGATAGCGACAGTTTACATAGGAAAGCAAAAGGGGGTTTCCAATTGTT
>NC_090735.1:119626553-119634053 GCF_036898095.1 Palaemon carinicauda | reverse complement strand
TCTGGGATATACTCTAGGTGATTGGTACTTAAATAATTGCCTCTCTCATTACACTACCAGTGTCTGAATATATAGTTATTGTTTTAGGAAGATACAAATTTTACATAAAACATCTGCAGTATAAAATTTTATCTTTGGTAGGACGAATAATTGCATAACCTTAGTTTTGTTTCCTGAATGTCTTCATGTCTTTTTCTTAGAACAAGAAAGGAAATTACTATGTTACTTTTGTAATATTCGTTTTTACTCCTCTATTTTCATTAGTGTAATACAGATGACAATTGACAAATGGAACAAGTGAGTAGAAGGTTAGTACAACCTCCCTTAACATAGTTCGAAAGTTCATGGTAAAAACAAGCCTTCGCATATACACACGCTCAGAGAATTAGAGTTATACAGCATATACTGTAATTAGAACAGAGTTAAAGAACGAATGAGTAGGGAGTCCTATTTTTACATAGTTCACAGATGTTGCGATTAGAAATAATCGCTGGTTCTTGGCTAAAGCCTTAGGATGGTAAGCGCAGGCCGTGGAATACTATGAAAAACACACAACTAGCATTACCCGCATATGAGACTAAAAGTATATTAAAAATCCCATGGGAGCAAAATTATATTGCAGGTGAGAAATTTGCCACTTGCATTGAAAGGGAAATATTTTCAGGATCAGAGAACCAAAGAGAAAATTCTTTTAAAGAGCTGGAAAAGTTATTGATAAGAGTAGTGCTGTACGTGTGATACTTGAGAAAATATTCCCCATAACTTCCCTCTACTACTCTTCCTACTTGCTCATCTCCTTCACGTGAGCCACAACTCTCCTCAAAGGTAACGTAGGAGTCAATTTGTCAATCGTTGTACATTACTAATTTGCACCCATTTCTTATTTGAAGGGTCACAATTTGTACAATAATCATTATTACAAAAACGTAAAAAAATTGTGCATATGTGTACTTATGGATGTGTGGAATACAATGAGTGAATTTCTCTTATATATTTCTTATGGAAAAAATAGCTTTAGGACAAATGAATTTTATGTTACGAGCTAGCTCCCAGAATAGATTAATCTCATAACACAAGATACTATATCTATATCTATATCTATATCTATATCTATCTATCTATCTATCTATCTATCTATATATATAAATATAAACACATTTTTATATACATGAGTACATATATATATATATATATATATATATATATATATATATATATATATAAATATATATATATATATATATATATATATATATATATATATAAATATATATATAGTAAAATCGGTGTTACTGTATGGATAGTCATGGTATGGCAATGAAAAAATCTCTAATATATTTTGTAGATTTGAGAACAAAGCCCTCGGAAGAATATTGGGAGTTGAATGGCAACAAAGAATTAAATATGCAACTATAAGAGAGATTACTCGAGTGTCACCTGCGGATGAGATCATAGTGAGGGGTAGATGGAGATGGCTTGGGCTTGCTCTTCGCATTCCCCCGAGAGATTATTTCACCAAACATTTAACAGGACTCCACAAGGTAATAGAAAAGTTGGAGGACCCAGGCCTATATAGCTGAGGACTATGAAGTGTGAAGTCTGAGATGATGAATGGAGAAGTATAGAATTAAAAGCATAATATAGAGAAAACTGTCGAAATCTAATCGAAGCCTTTTGTGTCAATATATATATATATATATATATATATATATATATATATATATATATATGAATATATATACATATATATATACATACATATACATATATATAAACACATATATGTATGTATATGTATATATACACATATATATATACATATATATGCATATATATACATATATGTACATATATATATATGGATACATATGTATATATATATATACATATATATATACATACATATACAGATATATATATATATATATATATATATATATATGTATACATATATATATACATGAATATATCCATATGTATATATATTCATATATATACATATATATACACATAGATATTCATATATATACATATGTATATATATACATATATATATATATATATATATATATATATATATATAGTATATACAATAAAGAGAAGGTACAATCGGAAACCACCTCATTCCACAAAGTCCCACCCGCATGATTGTATTAGGGGAAGGAGTTGATTAAGGTTGAATCTGCGGAATCGCGTGTGTGGGGCATATTAAACAAATATTTAGACGTAATTTTTGACGGGTCGGGTACACTAGTAACTTTTATATATATATACATATATATATATATATATATATATATATATATATATATAGATATATATATACAGTACATATATATATATATATATATATATATATATATATATATATATATAGATATATATATATACAGTACATATATATACATATATATATATATATATATATATATATATATACATACATTATATATATATATATATATATATATATATATATATATATATATATATACATATATATATATACATATATTATATACATATATATACATATATATATTATAGGTATATATATATACATATATATATGCATATATATATATATATATATATATATATAAACTTGGAATTGCTTGCCAATAAATCGAACTGTGTGGGCCTTGGAAATCGCAAGACTCGTTAAAGGCATTAAATCTAACTGAGGAATGGTTAATTCCGTTTCTGGCTGAAAGAGAGAGAGAAAAAAAGAATGAAGTTTGGAGCCAATAATACGCAGCCAGCTCCAACTTCGGCAAGTCGAGAGCAATTCGAAATTCGTGAGGTGAATCACTCAAGAGATAGTATATAAAGTTTCGATAGGGAAGAGAGGGAAAATAAGCTCTCTGCAATGCATTTAAATTGCTGGAATTAAACTTGCGGTGCCTAATACGTCGCCAGACATCTAAAAGGTAAAAGAGGAGAATCAAGTCAACGTGAATTCATTGCTTTTTTAGTATCTTGGTCTTTAAGTGGCTCAGAAAGGAAAACTTTACACGAGAAAATACGTGGTCGTATTTATTTGGAGTATAAAGTGATCCAGAATAATAAATATAAGAAAATCAACTGACATGCATTGACCTTCCGATCTTGATGACTGAGGAAAATATATAATTTAACTCATTAATAATAATTAAACACTACAAAGCGCCATGGAAATAATATAACTTGAATAATAACATAGTTCTCTTTCTTCCTAAAGATTATTACAGTTTTCTCTCTTCAACAAATATTATGATATGTAAAAATCCTATTCTTATTTTCAGAAAATAATTAAAAGTTAGAGGTATTTTGATTACATAGGTTACATTAAGCTAATAACATGTAGTAATTATTGTCAAAATTATATTAGTCAACGTAAGATAAAGTGGGCAACCAGAGTAAATCAATAAACATTTTGTCCGTGTGTAAACTATATCTAACGAGCTTTTCTTTCAAATGAACTATTGAAATCATTCTATTGGCTTAAAGAAAATTCCAGAGAACTATTGTATTGCAATTGTATTGTCAAAAGAATGGCAGTAGTCTAGTATAATAAAAGTAAAGTCAGACTGTGTATTCAACGTTAGCAAAGGTCTATATAAACTTGAGAACTGGATTCTGGCAAATATTGTTCAACAATTCAAAATGACGGAATAAACTTTTTATGAGCGTTGATTTAGAACCTCTTCACGTTAAGTGTAATATTTGGCTTTGAACTGTGTTTGCTAGCTGGCTGGATGAGCCTTCTTTGTTTTGATGGATATTCAAGTGTTCATGTTTACTTGTCGACTGCTCACCTTTAAATCGCTTTGTAATTTAGATTGGAGATATACATTCATACACACATCACACACACACATATATATACATATATATATATATATATATATATATATATATATATATATGTGTATATATATATGTATGTATGTATATATATATATATATATATATATATATATATATATATATATATATATATACCTATACATATATATATGTATATATATATATATATATATATATATATATATATATATATATATATATATATACAGTATTTATATATATATATATATATATATATATATATATATATATATATATATATATATATGAATATACCCATTTTATATATGGATACTTGACTATATTAAGACAAAAAAAGTAAAATCTAACTAAATAGATAAACAATTATTCGTTGGCGATATCTTCGTAAAAAATATAGTGCCCTAATCAATTGTTCAATTGTTTTCTTTTATATATTTGAGATGGTGAACAAAATGTTTATTACGAAGAACAACCAAGTAACTAGAACAAAAGGGATCCGATAGAAGACTCAATATCAATGCAAAAGTCAAGGGACATATATATATATATATATATATATATATATATATATATATATATATATATATGTATGTATGTATGTATATATTTTCTTCTTTAACTGTAATGATATTGCTGAGATACATATATTTTTCGTAATATCCTCTTTTAGGCTTTACTTTAAATATCATACATCGATGTTAATTAATCTATTTTTGAGAGAGAGAGAGAGAGAGAGAGAGAGAGAGAGAGAGAGAGAGAGAGAGAGAGAGAGAGAGAGAGAGAGAGAGAGAGAGAGGTATTACTCTTTTTTGCAAATGATAGCAAAAGTGAGTGGAATTCTTCATTAGAATGTATTGTTTGCTGGTCGTCTTTTACCTTTTTATGCAAAGTCATAAAATTAGACTGTAACAACATAAAAAAACAACGGTAATAATAATAATAATAATCATAATAATAATAATAATAATAATAATAATAAAGACAAAGTTCGGAAATGTATGGCTAAAGAAGAAACCATTAACCACATCGCCAGTTATATGTTCAGCACTTGCTCAAAATCACTATAAAAAGACGACATGATACAGTGGCTAAAGTATTCAATTGGAGTCTGTAGAAAATCTGAAATATAATGCAGCAGCAATGGTACGAATATCAACCTCAAGCTGAAGTAGAAAACTATCAAGCTAAACTGCCTTGGGAATAAAGATAATGACGGACACTTTGGTCTACAAGATAACGAAAAAAAATTATCACACATGGATGTTGCAGTACCATGGGAGTCAAGAGTGGAAGATAAGTGGAGAGAAAAAATAGAAAAGTACCAGGACTTGCGAAATAGATTGAGAAGGCTTTGGAATATGCAGGTAGAAGCTGTGCCAATTGTCATATGAACACTAGGGACCACACATAATTCATTAAAAAGGAATCTTGAGGAGGTAGGAGCCGATATAGCCACAGGACTTGTGCAAAGGAGCGTGCTACTTGAAACAGCACATGTGATGGATTTCTACGGAAGCTGGATGTCACCCGGAACATCATGCTATAAACCACCAGTCTCTGTCGACTGTGAGTTATAATAATAATAATAATAATAATAATAATAATAATAATAATAATAATAATAATAATAATAATAATGATAATAGTAATAATAATAATAACTATAAAAATCAAAATGACAACAACAACAACAACAACAACAACAACAATAATAATAATAATAATAATAATAATAATAATAATAATTAATAGACAGTAGGGTAAACTGTAGACCTAAATATCTGAGCTAACAATAGACAATTAAACGAATGAAAAACTAGACTCAGAAAAACTAGAAAGGATGGATGGAGAAGCCTGCAAGTATTACCTCTCCTTTAAGAGATAAGGACCTAAAATTTCTAGAATCATATCTTGGATATGTAAAATCAGGTTTAAGGATGACCTGCAGTACAATAAAAAAAAACCTGGTTTTGGGAAAGAAGTTAAAAAATGATGATGTAAAAATGAAATATTGTAATATTTTTCTATAGTCGTTGAAAAGTATACTACATTAAGTTGATTACTTCATTGGTTAAACAAAGAATCCATTGAATTTAATTACACCTGCTTTATGTCAAATGATGTAAATACCAAATACTTTTTTAATAATAAAAGAAAACAACAAGAAACAAAAAAACGAAATATAAAAGAAGAAACTCAAAGATAGTCGTTCCTCCTCGTTTTGATTGTAAGAACATTTTTATGAACCAATATGACACAAAATATCAAAAGAAACAAAACTAATTAAATCGTTCCATATATAGTTTAGTAAGCAGATACTAAAATTATCATAGGTATTCTTTTAGCTTCCACCCACCAACAGAATAGACGGAATCTGTTATTCTGTTTACAGGTCTGATATATAATACATATGTATCAAGTGGTCTCCTTCATAGAAGTCGAATTATTGCTTTAAGGTGATAGATACATTCTTTTTTCATTCAAAAAAAAAAAAAAAAAAAAAAAAAAAAAAAAAAAAAAAAAAAAAAAAAAAAGCAATAGGACTCTTATCAATTACTTTCTTAAAGCCTAAAATAATCTGATTTCTCAAGGTATGAACCTTTGAATTTTGATCTTATTATATGTTGACACCTAAAATCAAAAAGTAATTATCCAATTTATTAGGGTTGGCGCAGGGAAGAAAAGGAAAAGAAAAACGCAAAAACTAGCGAAAAATAATCAAAATTTAAATAATGTCAATTATATATACGGATAAAAATCTCAATGCTATTTTTTTCCCTCAAAAGTGTCCTAGTTTAGGAGGAACTCTCGCGGATGCAATGAACACTATACGGCGTTTCTCGATCTGCTTATGCGACCTGATACTATTATCTGCAGTGCGACAGAGCCAATAAACGTGCAAATACTTTACCCCAAACTTCAGATAAGATTTACTAAAATGACTTCAAATGCAATACCAGAATATCGTCAAGAATTGGATTTGTCCTGAAATATTTGAGAGGTGTAGGAAGATTTCTAACATCTTTAATAAATGAATAAACATCATGAACATGTTAATGCTATTTTTAAGGAATATATTTATCAAGTTTTTGGAGAGAGAGAGAGAGAGAGAGAGAGAGAGAGAGAGAGAGAGAGAGAGAGAGAGAGAGAGAGAGAGAGAGTCAGTACCGAGAAAAGTTATGAAAGTAATTTGTTAGTTAAATCCTCATAGTATATACCGTAGAGTTATCCCAGTAATACTTTATTATGGAATAATGTGAAGCAAAATTGTAAAATACTAATATTAGATTTTAGAGACCCTTTGCAGAAACTAGATAATATTTTATCATATATAATGTACATAAAATGTAAATTTATATCATAGAACATATAAAGAACATATCTGAAAATTAATTTCGTCAACTAAAAAAGTTTAAAGTAACGCATAAAATATTTAATCAAATACCATTTACAAAAGGAGGTATATCAGTTATTTTTCTCGGTATATCAAAACTAGCCGAGAAGGATATAAAACTCAAATAATCATAAAAATATTACCAAAGAAAACTGATAAGGAGTAAATGTATATATGTTACAATCAGATATTCATGAAAAAGTAACAGCCAGAATCTTTTCCTCAAAAAAAAAAAAAAAAAAAAAAGTTATGGAGTGGTAAAGGTGTGTTAATAC
>NC_090735.1:119604053-119621553 GCF_036898095.1 Palaemon carinicauda | reverse complement strand
ACGGAGGCAAAGGAAAAAAAAAAAACATTTCCAAATTATTTGAGAAATGGGATTATGATAAAAGTCCATCACAATTATGATATATTCTAGAGACTTTGCTTTAAACCATGTTAGGAAAATACAAAAAAAAATTCTCTTATTTTTCAGAATATAGAAATCTCCCCCATTTTAGATATAACCAGAATAGCTATTACCAACGAATCTAAAATGAAAAATAATAGAAATATCATTTCTGGGAAGTTTGAGAGAGAGAGAGAGAGAGAGAGAGAGAGAGAGAGAGAGAGAGAGAGAGAGTATTATTCACAAATATATATTTTAGTAGTACAATAATAATCACTGTCTCTTTGTACCTAGAACACAAACTACAAAAACCGACTAAAAGTCTACTACTTCCCTTTTCCTTTGAATCAAAAGATTTAAATCAATATCCCATACCATTCATTCTCTTGCTCATTTATGGAAGAGAGAGAGAGAGAGAGAGAGAGAGAGAGAGAGAGAGAGAGAGAGAGAGATTTTGTCATTATTATGGAACTCAATACCATTCAAAGAAGCTCAGCGTTTGGCGATGGAGTAATTGAGGACAGACGAATTGCAGTATTTAACGTTTCATTTTATAGGGAAGGATTTGAAACGATGCTATGATTGCTTTTTGATTGAGTGTTTCCTCTTTTCCCTCTTCTGAGTGGCTTGTATTTTTTTTTCTGAGAGGTAAAACCAAGGTGATCCACCTTATGTTTATTTTTTGTGGTGTAAAATAGAGAGAGAGAGAGAGAGAGAGAGAGAGAGAGAGAGAGAGAGAGAGAGATTAACCTTCAAGATCCATATCACCATGTCAATCAATAGAGTAATCCAAAAATGATTAAACAGCTATTCAAATTACTACTAGATGTCGTGTCAAAACCAGCAACATCCGTATAGAAACTGGGCGAACCGTTGTCTTAACTTATCTATCAACTTAAACCTCACGGCCTTTCTTAATTACCTCCAAATGGGACTTAGTATCTGCGAACCAATTGGCACCCAGGACCACACCACCTTCATAAAAAAACTACTCTCGGTATACTCAGGAAACAAATTAGCTCCGGAAAGGTAAATAGACCCCATAAATTTTCACTGGCTCATTTCATTAGAATCTGTGACCCCGGCAACCCAACCCCGACAGAAAAAGTGCGGTAGAGATCTTGGCTCATTAGTGGCAAGGCAACAAAAAGGCGAGTGTATAAAGGCAAAGGTGACGCCTTCTTGGGATCTCTGCCCCCCCTTCCACCCATTAATCCCTAGGGAATTAAGGGGTAAGGATGATGATGGGGGAGGGACACATGAATTGGAGGGGTGGGTGGTGAAACTGACGGTTCCGAGGCCAGGGGTTAACCGCATCTGAATTAGGTGGCATGAATTATTTAAGGAAAGTGGGAGATGGAAAGAAAAACAGATAACAAAAGGGATGAGAAAACAAGAGAGGAAAGATATAAGATGAGGGCATGTAAGGGATAGACAGGTTGGAAGAAAGTGGTAAAAATGAGGAAGAGAGGAAAGAAAACAATAGGAAGGAGGAAATCGGACAATGATAAATTTCCTTATAAGAAAAGTATTACAGAAAAGGCGGAGAAAGGAAAAGGAAAAATAAAACGGCAAAGAAAACTAATATTTTGATGGGAATAACAGAAATGTCTTTCGAGGAAACAATGAACAAATGATAAATGTCAATTCTGGAGACAAAAAGGATCCTGTAGTAGTAAAAAATTCAATAACCACACAATTCGAACAAATTCTATTACAGCTATCGCGTAAAGGTAGAAAATATACCGACCCAAACATATACACGAACAAACTTTTAATAAATACACACATAAACAATATATATATATATATATATATACACATACACATATATATATATATATATATATATATATATATATACACATACACATATATATACACACATATATATATAATATATATACATATATATATACATATATATATATATACATATATACATGTATATACATACATACATACATGCATATATATATATATATATATACAGTATATATATATATATATATATATACGCATGTATCTTTTCTTCTTTCTTTGATGGCTGCTTTTCCGGTCCCATACAGCAGGGGAAACCCACTCTCTACAGGACCTCCACTGTCGTTTTACCTTGTTCGTTCACAGTATTTATCTTTTCACGTCACATATTGTTCATTTACTGTTAAATCGTCACTGTCAAAAGACTCATGGAATAAGAAAGTGTTCAGTTTCCTCTTGAAAGCCTTAATGTCTTCAATCATTCGAATGTTTCGTGGGAGCTTATTATATAGTCTCGGGGCTATATACAACACATATGCCATATATATATATATATATATATATATATATTATATATATATACATATATATATATATATATATATACATATATATATACATATATATATGTATATATATTTATGTGTATATATATATATATATATATATACACACACACACGAAGCTAATGTTATTGTAAACTATAAATCAATGACGTTCCGTTCTGTGTTGGCGACCCTGAGGAATGAATACAAGAAATAGGGTCACAGGGTAGATAAGGATTTCTTACGGCCGTCCATCCAAATCCCAAGCCGGCTTCTTGAGGAGTTTTAATAAATATCTATGTTCTTTATCTATTAACTTTAAAGTAATTTATATACCAAATTAAGAAGTGTTAAAGTACATAGAAAAGTGCCTTGGATTATCCTTCACAATAAGATCTTTTGATTGATATGCCATCGTCTCACATTTTCATCCTCGATTTTTCTATGATGAAAATAAAATAAAAAGTGTTTCAATCTATTTCTACTTCTAAGATGCTGAGGATAAAGCACAGATGATAACAATCGTCTCTCCACTTAGGCGTTCTCCCATTGCCTCTATCTGCTTTACTATCGTTCCTCGTTCATTCATCTTTCACACGAACACGGTCGTCCCAACATTAAAGATGCCAGGTCACTGTACAAGGCTTTTTACTTGTCGGTTCGTCAGTCCCTGCGGATGGGAGGCTGTGTCCCGATGCTTGAAAGTAGTAAGAAAGTTCTGTAGAAAATTGAATGGATAATCACACATATAAGGCAAATGAATATCATATTAAATACGCTGAGTTGTATCCGAGGAAAATTAGTGCCTGGAAATCTCGTAATACATCGAAGGAATGACGATAATAAAATGGAGATTACCTTTCATTAATATGCTAAAATCAATGTTAAAATTTTGTTGCAGAACATTATTAACTACGTTATAACAATAGTTACAAAGTATCAGAAAATAATTCTTACATCAAGCGAATAATCGCGAATAACTCTAAAACCAACGATCCACAGAGTTCAAAATATTTGAAAATACTGTTTTTGTACGTTTTGAAGTTATACCCCTCTGGAAAATACGTAAATAAAAAGAATTTCAGAATTTAACAATTGTGAAATTACGGCTTGTAATCGTGTTTACTAATCACTTACATGAAAACAACAACAACAACAGTAACTAATAATAATATTGAAATACTAATACCAATGATATACTAGCCTAATAATTGGGTTGTGGTAGCTGTTGGACGGGAGTTCGAGCCCCACTTAAACTCTATAGTTTCTAGTAGTGTTTGCAACTTCACCATCCTTGTGAGCTTGGGATTGGGGTATTGGATAGCCACTGCCATTGTCTAGCCCTCCCTGGTCCAAGCTTGATAGAGAGGGGCCTCGGGCGCTGATCATATGCGTATATGGTCATTCTCTAAGGCACTGTCCTGTCACTTGCCTCTGCCATTCATGAGTGACTTTTAGAACCTCTAAAGACTGACATAGTGTTGAATTGCAAATACTTAAGGGACACTCATAATCTTTCCCACCCATATCCTTCAGATCTTGGATAAAAGAAATCTTTCAAGTAGTTATCGATGTAAATGCATTTGTTTTACTATTTCCAAAAACAAATACAAAAATAGAGTCGACCCTCCAGGAAATTGTCACTTCACAGCGGTAACATATTGATTTAGTTCAGCTTCTCGATATCTACAGTAATGAATTAGGACTCATGCTTCAGGATATCAAACTTGTACCAACAACAACAACAACAACAACAACAACAACAATAATAATAATAATAATAATAATGAGAAGAAGAAGAAGAAGAATTGCAGTACTAAGGAGCTTTAAAATTTATGGTAAAATGTTTGGCAATAAACCATTTGTCTCAGGTGTAATAGTCTGTTTCAATAACCTTTATCCGAAAAATTATATAAACTTTTCAGCGAGATAAACTTGGAACTATTGAAATCTATTGGAAAGTATTACCAATAGCGAGGGAAGTATATTAACTTTAGAAGAAACTATTCTAACTAGGTAGTCCTGCGACACTCATTTTGTAACATTTCAATTTAATAAGACGTAAGTGCCACGGTCAAGATTCCAAGATTTAATAGATCGGCAAGTTTAATGACACACCAATATATTCCTGCTATGGCAATGCCCGTAATAAATCCAGTGAACACACTGGCCTGACACGTTACTGGCGAGACAATAACATAGGGTTATATATAGCATACGCTAAGGACCCCAGTCCTGTAAGGATTCTAAGCTGGAGAATTATACACCAAGCACACGACGTCTAGCCAATCTTGTTAAAGAATACAAACAATACACATAAGTCTATAAAATAAAGTTATCTGATTAAACAGATGTAGAAGCAAAAATACGACCACTTTGGTCACATTTTAAAACCCCATAAAGTGAAATTACTCGTGGCGAGGAGTTACGTATATCAGGACTCGAGAAACGACCATTTCAATTACAACGGCTGGCAGAAACTCGAGAAGGAAACCTTTCACAAAAATGCTCAAAAGGAGAATTTTACATACAATCAGATCTGTAACTATAAGAAGTGAACCAAATTATGAAATTATTTTTATAAGTGAAAACAAATATTGCGCTCTATTGCATTCAAGCTGATGGACAAAAATGGTACATTGGAATTGAGAAATGAACGCAATTTCACAATTCCTAGTGGAAACTAACTCCTAATAAGGGGAAACTCAAAAGAATGTGATAAAACTGCTAAATGTGTATTTGAATGTCTATGTATGGGTATATTCAGAAGCGCTCACCGTATATCTTTGCGTTTGTGAGTGATCATATTTATATAATAATCCTAAATACAGAAAATTTTATTACGACCGGTTACAAGAGACAAAAGGTTGTATCCCTATTATAAATTAAAATTCATGATAGAGTAGAGATATTACACCCAGTAAGAACACACTTTTTCGGTACAAGACACGGTCTGGCTGGGATCGAAAGATAGCAGAAAGAAGGGCGCACTCAATACGAAGATTACTCTGTACAGTTACGTATGCAAATTCTGAGATCTCTATCTGGACTTGACCCGAATGGTATTTTTCCTTTATCTTTTATATAGCCTGCAGATTTCTTAGCTCCAAAATTATCTGCTATTTTGCGCAAGTTAGCAAGAAGAGGAGCTTTTACCACTTGTTGGAGAATTGGTAATGTTACTCCACTATGTAAATGTGTTTGCGGTAGCTCAAGTCCAACTGATTACCACCCAGTTTCCATAACTCCAATATTATCTAAAGTTTTTGAACGTCTTTTGGCAAAACGTCCTAATAGGTGTGCTGAAGGTAATCACCTGTTCCCTAGTTTGCAATTTGGTTTTCCTAAAGGCCTTGGAGCATGTGATGCCCTTCTTACAATCTCCAGTGCTGTACAGAAATCCCTTGATTTTAATGATGCCTTTGACCGTGTTAATCATGAGCCTCCTGTTTGCAAACTCAAACAGTTGGGAGTGGGTGGATCGTTTCTTAGCATTATAGTTGAATTTTTAAGTAATAGGTCGCAGAGAGTTGTTGATGGGCACCATAGTAAGTATAGGAATGTGACATCTGATGTTCCTCACGGTAGTGTTCATACTATATACAAATGTCATGTGGTTTGGCCTAAAAAAAAGTTTGTTGCATATTCAGTTGATCTAGACTCTTTGTAACGATTCCATCTCCTGAGTGTAGATCTAGGGTTGCTGAATCCCTTGATAAAGATATGGTTAAAATCAGTGTTTGGTGCTAATTATGAGGCATGAAGTAGAATCCCAATAAAACTCAAATTTTGATTGTAAGTAAATCAAGGACAGTGGCTCCTCAACATCCGGATCTTGGCATTGATAATGTTTCTTTAACTCTGTATAATTTTTAAATTTTTAGGTGTGATTCTCGACAACAAATTTACTTTTGAGAAACACGTTAGGTCTGTATCTTCTTCAATTGCACAAAAAAAAAAAAAATGGCTTATCGAAGAAATCTTTTAAGATTTTCGGTGTTCAATCTATTCAGAAGGAGTGTTTTAATTCTTTCATTCTACCTTGTTTCGAGTATCATTCTCCTGTCTGGTATTCAGCTGTTCATCTTAATTTGGTGGACAGGAACTTACGGTTGATTAAATTTCTTATTCCTGATGTAGATAATATCTGGCAACGTCGTTCAATTAGTTCGTTATTCATGTTACATAAGCTTTTTCATAATTCTGACCATTCTTTACATTCAAATCTTCCCAGACAGTTCCATTCTTTTCATAATACTATGCATGCAGTTAATTCTAATAGCCAGGCCTTCTCCCTCGTGAGGTTCAATACTACGCAGCATTCTAGAAGTTTTATTCCATCTGCGACCAAGTTGTGGAATGATCTTTCTAATCGAGTAGTTGAATCGGTAGAGCTTCAAAAGTTCAAACTTGCAGCAAATGTCTGATGTTGAACAGGCTGACATAAGTCTTTTAATATTTATATATGAAATATCTTTTTTGATGTTATTACAGTTTCTAAAAGTATCTTATTTTAATTGTTCATTATTTCTCATATTGTTTATTCATTTCCTTATTTCCTTTCCTCACTGGGCTATTTTTCCCTGTTGGAGCCCTTGGTCTTATAGCATCTTGCTTTTCCAACTAGGGTTGTAGCTTAGCTAATAATAATAATAATAATAATAATAATAATAATAATAATAATAATGCTATTAAAATGATTAGTGCCTTAAAAGTTCTTTATGAGAAGGATTATTGGCAAGAGATTTAACATATAACAGCATTTATATAATCGATGGAAGTTCTCAAAGACTTAATAATGCTGAAATTATATATTTCGTAATTTCTTGGACGGCATTTGTGTAAATGCCAGTGGCACAACATAAGTTAATTGATTTGCTTTTGAAATAATAATGCAAAAATAGTTTTGTGATCATAAAAAAATAAAAAAAACTTACAGTATATGATGAAAACTTTTCACATCATTTAAAGCACAAATATTGAAAATTACAAATGGATTGATTGATAGATTTCAAGTTAGCTGGAGCGGAAAAATAGTAGTAAATTGATATTGAAATGAGAAGCATAATAGAAATGATAAAATGAAGGAAAACGGATACACGAAGAAAATGAAAAAAGTATTAGAAAAATTTGGCACTCATATTTAAGTAAAACCAGAGAATGAGCAAAATAAAGAAAAGGATGAAGCAGGGTATAGTTGAAAATGAGGTACGAAGCAACTTTTATTATTGTTATAAAGTTGACTTGAAGTTGTGAAAGTTTCTGTCCCAAAGGACTTCCAAAAAATTTCATTTTTATTAGCTCTTCGGTGGAAGAATGATCTGTGATTGCTCTCTTGAATTTCTATGAGCTAATCATCTGTTTTAGGCACAAGGGCTTTATATAAAAGAAGTCTGCCAAAACAACAATAACAAAAAGGACCTTTAAACAGAGAAAAACATCGGCAATAATGATAAACACATTTTCTACTGTAAATAACTGTCAATAGAATTTATACCTGCACATTTTAACGTAAAAGAACTTATAATTTCAACTTATGGGAAAAAAAAATAATTGGACAAACTGGAGGTTTATCATCTTTGGAAGGGTAACATATCCGATCTGACTTGGAATAACTTTGCTCAAGTAAGAGCAGTTGCTCAAATTTTATATTTTAATTGAAAAGGAATGAAATCTTATACCATAAAACCCTTTCTGTTACAGCCAAGGAAAACAAATGGTGGGCTAACCTTAAATCCTCACTGTTATGTATAGACTCAAGAGTTCCTCCTTTTCTTAAAGCGGGTGACTTTCAATCACTGTCCACAGGTAAATGCAACTCTTTTCGCTGATATGTTTAACTGTAAGCACAGTAATGAGAAACTCTATCTTCCTCATTCCTGTTTTCTAACGGCTAAACTAACCAGTTTAACTTTTAGGCCCCGTGAAATTATTTGTCTATTTTTGAACCTTGATGCTTATAAAGGTGTAGATGTAAATTATATAATTCCTTTGTTCATAAAGACAACTTATTTCTTAGCTCTTAAGTTGTCTTATTTTTGCGAGTTAGCAAGAAGAGGTTCTTTTTGCACTTGGTGGAGAAAAAATGATATTACTTCATTGGGTAAATGTGGCTGGTAATTCTAGACCCGCTGATTACCGCCCAATTTTCATAACTTTCATATTATCTAAAGTTTTTTTTTTTTACGTCTTTTGACAAACGTCTACTTATGCATGCTGAAGATAACGTTCTATTCCCTAGTTTACAGTTTAAATTTCGCAAAGGCCTTGGAGCATGTGATTCCCTTCTCACAACTTCCAATGCTGTACAGAAAAGTTCGTATGATTGACCTAAATCTTAGGGCTGCTTTTGATCGTGTTGATCATGAGGCCCTTGTTTTCAAACACAGACAGATGGGAGTAGATGGGTCTTTTCTTTGCATTATCATTGAATTTTTTCTAATAGATTGCAAGAGTTGCTATTGATGGACACCATAGTGAGCATGGGAATGTATTATCTGGTGTTTCTCAGGGTAGTTCTATTGGCCTATTACTTTTCATATATACGCATGTCATAAGGACTAAAAAATAATCTCGTTGCATATGAAGATGATACTACTCTCTTTGTATGAATTATATTTCCTGCATCTAGAGCTTGGGTTGCTGAATCCCTTAATAGGGATTTAGGTAAAATTAGTGCATGGTGCAAATTATGGGCATGGAGTTGAACCGTAACAAAACGCAAAGTATGATTGTAAGTAGGTCGAGGACAATCTGTGGCTCCCCAACTTCCAGATCTCTGCATTGATAATGTTTCTTAACTCTAAATATCTCTTCAAAATTTTAGGTGTGATCCTTGATATCGAATTTCCATTTGATAAAAATATTCGGTCTATTTCTTCTTCAGTTGCACAAAACTTGGCTTATTGAAATGGTCTTTCCAGATTTTCGGCGATTGATCTATCCTGAAAAAAAGGGTTTCAATTCTTTTTTTTCTATACGTTTTTCGAGCAGCTCTCCTGTTTGGTCTCCAGCTGCTGAGTTTCATCTTAATTTGTTGTACAAAAACTTGCGGTCTATTAAATTCCTTATTCCTAATCTGGATAGTAATCTCTAGCACCGACGTTCATTTCTATTCTATGTATATTGTATAAGACTTTTCATAATTCTTACCATCTCTTATATTCAGGTCTTCCCAGACTGTACCACCATGTACGTAATACTAGATATACAGTTAATTTAAACAGTTTTGCCTTCTTCATTATAAGGAATATAACACATTATTCCAATTTTTTTTTATTCTAGCTGTAACCAGATTGTGAAATGCTCTTCTTAATCTCACAATTGAATTGGCGGAACTTCAGACGTTCAAAACTTGCAACGAATGTTTCTATGTTGAACAGGTTGACATACGCGTCACCTCAAAGTCTATATATGACAGATCTATTTTAAAGTTGGTAGTGATCTTAAAATATTTCATATTTTTCATTCATTACTTTTTATGTATAGTTTGTCACTGGGCTACTTTCCCTGTTGGAGCCCTTGGTGCAGTAGCATCCTGCTCTTCTAACTATGGTTGTAACTTAGCTAATAATAATAATAATAGTAATAATAATAATAATAATAATAATAATAATAATAATAATAATAACATGAATAAACAATAATAATGAATAATAATAATAAGTAATAAATGATAATAGTAATAATAATAATAATAATAATAATAATAATAATAATAATAATAATAATAATAACAATAATACCAATAACAATAACTATAACAATAGCAATATTAATATTAATAATAATAACAATAACAATAATAGAGAGAGAGAGAGAGAGAGAGAGAGAGAGAGAGAGAGAGAGAGAGAGAGAGAGAGAGAGAGAGAGAGAGAGAGAGAGATAATTTGTATGTTATGAATGGTTTCACTCCGGGTAACTCAGGATTTCCTTGTCGTAAACCCCCCTTATTAATTATGGTGTGATGATGTACAATTTAACGGGGTACTGATCATTCATTCATTCTTCATCATCATCATCATCTCCTCATCTCACGTGTGTAATGTCTCTCTCTCTCTCTCTCTCTCTCTCTCTCTCTCTCTCTCTCTCTCTCTCTCTCTCTCTCTCTCTCTCTCATTCCATATACGACCCGTAACCATAGATTATTTACCGTGTACTTAAATCACTCCTTGAGCCAAAGAGACGATAGGAAACTAGCCCTGAACATTGGATTGAACATTTTAGTCTCTTGATATGTGCTAGTACAATCATTGAGAGAGAGAGAGAGAGAGAGAGAGAGAGAGAGAGAGAGAGAGAGGAGAGAGAGAGAGAGAGTGAGTTACAAGGACTTTGGATGTCTCAAAGACTTTTTTGTTCATCCGCAGAGACTCAATTTGCTCTCTGGTATAGCGATTTACAAATATTTATTAAGAGAGCTCTTAGGATCTTGTCTTACTTATTCTTGAGCTTTTTACCGTGTTACTGGGTACTTGCATCCGCTGGAAGTCTATTCCAAGTATTTGCTATTTTGTATGTAAAGAAATTGCCACATTGAGTGGTGTTGCATCTGTTAGGCGTCACTGAGTGAGGAGCTCTATTCATCACTTGCTCTGAGCCGTGTTTTTAGCTTGTGTTCCTTGTTTCAAACCAGTGACAAAGATATTAGTTGATCTCATGGAGAGACTAAAGTGAAGAAGAAATAGTACATCATGTCCGCCCCCAACCCTAAGTACTGTCCTAAATGTCAAACCACGGATAGAGACGCAAAGAAGTGGATACGGTGTGATTGCAACAGGTACTATCATAAGAAATGTGTGTCGATAGTGACAAGCATCGGTGATAAAGAAGTATCAAACGTGAATTGGATATGCCCATACTACATTGATGAAGCCAGAATAGCTAAGTTACATATATTAAAATTGGAGGAGCAATTGAGAGTGAGGGACCATGCTTTGAGTGCACAAGAGGCGAGAAATGGTCGAATTGGAAAAAACAAGTTGCGGAGCTTAGCGCTCACGCAGCAAATTCACCAGACCACTGACCTCACTGAGAAATTTGATAATATATCAATGAATATTGAATCAACTAAGGAAACGCTTCAAACACTGATGGGCCCAAAACCAGAGAAAATAACATACGCTGACAAAGTAAAGGATAAGAATCTATTGGTAATTAAATCAACAAATGCAACAACTAAAATTACCCACAGAAAAAATGAGGTCTAACATGCACTTAAAGACATTCCAATACTTAATACGAGGTCAACCTCAAATGGAAATGTTGTTGTAAACTTTGCAAATGAGAAGATCAGAGAGGAAGCAGCATACAAAATTCAGACAATGGTTGTCGACACTGAGACGAGACAAAATGGAAAATTAAAACCAAAAATAATGATATGCAACGTTTACAATGATGAAGATGAAGTAGCAAATGCCTTGATTCAAAGAAATCGTTACCTGGACCAAATCCAAAATATAGAAGAGAAGATAAGTGTGGCGCTGAAGAAAAATGCTGCAGGTGGGATTACCTACTATGTGTTGAAATGTGATCCTGAAGTTCGGAAAGCTATTCAAGATAATGGTGACAAAGTTATGTTAAGATAGGGTACTTATAACATACGTGATAGGTACCCCCGTAATCACCTGCTATCAGTCAGAAGTATGGACATCTTGAAAAAGATTGGAAGTCTAAGAATGATGATAAAGTCAGCCGGAAATATTCAGGAAAGCATTCCACCAAGGAATGCAATTCGCAAATGTCAAAGTATTAACTGCACAAAATTAAACCAACCAAATGACCACATAAATTCAAGAGATTGCAAAGCTTATGACTTGAAATTGAAAAGACTAGTAGAAAATACTGATCATGGATACTAGGGACGTCATAAACTGCGGCTATGTAAATATACAATCAGTGGGTAATAAAACTATTCAAATTCGAGAAATGATAAACCGGAAATATTTGGACTTACTAGCATTATCTGAAACAGGGTTAAATAACTTTGACAATGAAAAGACACCCCCCTCACACACCTTCTTTCATATTCTGAGAGAGGGTAGGTCTGGCGGGGGTGGGGGGTGAGGGGGGGGTGGGGGTGGGGGTCGGGCTCTTCATTCATAAAAAGTTACTTAAATTTCAAAATATTAAAAAGAACTAGTGTAACAAACTTTGAATATACAGAAATAAACTTTACGCAAAAAAAAGAAAAAAAAAAGAAAAAAAATATTCATTGTAACAGTTTACATACCTTCGAGAACAAATACCAGTATCTTTTTATGAAGAATTCAGTGAACTCATTGAGATGATTATCATGGAGAAAAATGAAATAGTTATTTGTGGAGACTTCAATTTTTGGATGGATGGCGCATCAAATCCTGATGCTTTAGCATTTAGTAAGTTATTGGAATCATATCAATTGGTGAATAATGTGCAACTACTTTAACTGAACGAACAAGATACAATAACAGTGGCGGTCCTGTAAAGAGTAGGGTTCCCCTGCTGTATAGGACCCGAAAAAACAACCGTCAAAGTAAAAGTATCTTTTCAATTCCAGTTTGTATCCGTTACTTCTGGACTGATTTGTGCTAAGCGTGAATAGAATGCTGTAATCTACATTTGTTATTCGTTTAAGAATTTTGAATGCCTCTATTAACTGTCCCATTATGTGTAGAGAGAGAGAGAGAGAGAGAGAGAGAGAGAGAGAGAGAGAGAGAGAGAGAGAGAGAGAGAGAGAGAGATAGTCCCAAAGGAAACATATCCATTCATTGCATATGAAAGGAAACTAATGACTCTTGAAACGTTTCCTAAAGGATGCACAGGACGGAGAAAAGAGGCGATGGGAGATAAAGGAGGAGTTAAATGGCCGCCAAGCTAAGAGATACTGGAGGACCTGGAGGATGCTCTCCTACAGAAAGGCAACTAACAGTAGAGGCTGTAGAGGATGGCTGTCTCACTTGATAAATGAGAGGCACGAGGTAGCGGTAGCAGTCATGTAGCCTCTAACTCTGGTCGGTACAGGGAAGGGTTTAAATGGGTGCGGTGGGTTGGGGGTTTGGGAATAAGGACGGGAGAGAGAGAGCGAGAGAGAGAGAGAGAGAGAGAGATTTATCTATAATAGCCGGAGGTGGAATAGCGAGAGAGAGAGAGAGAGAGAGAGGGGGAGAGAGAGAGAGAGAGAGAGAGAGAGAGAGGGAGAGAGAGATTTATCTATAATATCCGGAGGTGGAATAGCGAGAGAGAGAGAGAAAGAGAGAATCTATCTATAATCTCCAGAAGAGAGAGAGAGAGAGAGAGAGAGAGAGAGAGAGAGAGAGAGAGAGAGAGAGAGAGAGAGAGAGAGAGAGAGAATTTATCTATAATCTCCAGAAGAGAGAGAGAGAGAGAGAGAGAGAGAGAGAGAGAGAGAGAGAGAGAGAGTGAGAGAGAGAATTTATCTATAATCTCCAGAAGAGAGAGAGAGAGAGAGAGAGAGAGAGAGAGAGAGAGAGAGAGAGAGAGAGAGATAGATTTATCTATGATATCCGGAGGAGGAATGGCGAAAGAGAGAGAGAGAGAGAGAGAGAGAGAGAGAGAGAGAGAGAGAACCTATAATCTCCGAAAACTTTCCTTAACATATAAAAAACCATTTGTATATAAAACATTACATCCCTCAAGTAAGGCAAAATTGTACGAAAGAGCGCCCATAATCCATTATTTAGGAATCTACTGTATTTTTATTTAACAATGCTGGAAAAGTAATTTTCTGGCATTCTACAACACAAAATGTGATAATTTTTTCCTACTATTTGCTTTAATATGAGGCCTAATATCCAAGTTCAAGTTAACGGCAACATTGTTTAATACTCCTGTATCCCAGCATTGTTATTTTTTTTTTTAGTATCTTTAGAAATATTCTATTTCTGATAGGTAACAATAAGTGACCGTAAAGCGTTTTCATTGCAATGTTTATTCCTCACACCATTTATAAACTTTTGGATAAACTTCTGCAATGATGGGAGGTTAAACAAATAAACATTTGAAATATTCTCCGCAATATTCCCCATGACATCTTAAATTTTGAAAATGATCCGCAATTCACAACAAGCTTTTGAAACAGCAAAATATGTTTTCGGGAATTTCTAATAAAGAATAGGGAATTAAACTGAAAAAAACTGCCATCAGAGTTATTTCTTTGTCACCTTTAACTTTTCTCATTCTCTAAAGAGAACTTCTGAAATCCGATTAGAGAATCTTCCTGCTAATGTCGTTATTTTTTCCGCTGTTCCAACTGATACTCTTTAATTGAGCGTTCTAATCCCATTGAAGCTGTAGGGGCTAAATAATCCTCTCATACTACCTACAGAAGATGGCAAACATGCTGTTCCATCTTCATCCTATTTTGAGTTTTTCATTTTAAAATGTAAATTTAAAGTCTTAGGCTCCATTAACATTACTGCTCTGCTTCAAATATTTGCCTCCTTTTCTTTTTTATGCCGTTTACATACTTTCTACTTCAGAGAGAGCCTTATTGCCTTATTGCCTTATTTTTTGTTTGGGTTCTCCCAGGTCCCTCAGTGTGAGGCACCTCGTATATCCACCAGAGAGTTGCTAATACATCTTCCGGTGTATTTTGCATCTTCCAGTCTTGGATGGTCTGGGATGCTTCTTAGGTATTTATCGAGCTGATTTTTAAACGCATCTACGCTCACTCCTGATATGTTTCTTAGATGAGCTGGCAGCACATTAAATAGTCGCTGCATTATCGATGCTGGTGTGTAGTGGATTAATGTCCTGTGCGCCTTTCTCAGTTTACCTGGAATGCTTTTTGGTACTATTAATCTACCTCGGCTTGCTCTTTCTGATACTTTAAGCTCCATGATGTTTTCAGCAATTCCTTCTATTTGCTTCCATGCTTGTTATTATCATGTAGCGTTCTCTTCTCCTTTCTAGACTGTATAGTTTTAAAAATTGCAGTCTTTCCCAGTAATCAAGGTCCTTAACTTCTTCTATTCTAGCAGTATAGGACCTTTGTACACTCTCTATTTGCGCAATATCCTTTTGGTAGTGTGGGTACCATATCACATTGCAGTACTCGAGTGTACTACGCACATAAGTTTTGTAAAGCATAATCATGTGTTCAGCTTTTCTTGTTTTAAAGTGTCTGAATAACATTCCCATTTTTGCTTTACATTTAGCCAACAGTGTTGCTATTTGGTCGTTGCATAACATATTCCTATTTAAAATTACACCAAGGTCTTTAATTGCTTCCTTGTTTGTGATTGTCTCATTATTAGGTCCCTTGTATGCATACACCATTCCTTCTCTGTTTCCATAATTTATTGATTCGAATTTATCGGAGTTAAATACCATCCTATTTATCTCCGCCCATTCATATATTTTGTTTAGATCTCTTTGTAGTGAGTTCCTATCTTCATCACAAGTAATTTCTCTACTTATTCTTGTGTCATCGGAGAAACTTCTCACTACGGAGTTTTCAACATCACAGTCTATGTCTGAGATCATAATAACAAATAGCAGTGCAGCTAATACCGTACCTTGGGGCACACCAGATATTACCTGGGGCTTCATCTGATTTCTCGTCATTTGCAACCACTATCTGTTTTCTGTTTTGCAGGAATTCTTTTACCCATTTTCCTATCTTTCCCACAATATTATGCTTTCTCATTTTTTTCTCCAATATGTTATGGTCTACCTTGTCAAAGGCTTTTGCAAAATCTAGATAGATCACATCTGTGTCTTTTTCATTTATCATATTATTGTATATGTTTTCATAGTGAGCTATCAGTTGGGTCTGTGTACTTTTTCCAGGTACGAAACCGTGTTGACCCATATTAAACAAATTATTTTTTGACCAAATGGTTCATTATTTTCTTTTTTATTACCCTCTCATACACTTTCATAATATGTGATGTTAGACTAACAGGTCTATAATTGCTTGCCTCTAGTCTTGATCCACTTTGAAGATAGGGGTTATATAAGCTAATTTATGTTTAAACATATATCTCGCTCATATCTATACTCTGTCTTAGCAGTATTGCAAGTGGCTTCGCGATAGTGTTTGCAGTTTTTTTTAACAAAATCGCTGGAACTCCATGCTGGTCCGGGGCTGCCGATCCATTTTTAATTTTCGTTTATAGCCGTGACAATATCTGCTTCATTAATATCTATATCCGTTAGATATTCAACATTTTCTTCTCTCATTTCTGTTTCATTATTCTCATTCGCAATTCTTGGCGTGAACTCACTCTTATATTTTTCTGCTAATATGTTGCATATTTCCTTTTTTTCATTCGTTAGCCGTCCTTCAATTCTTAGAGGGCCTATTTCTATTCTCCTTTTATTCATCTTTTTTGCATAGGAGTAAAGTACTTTAGGGTTTCTTTTTATATTTTGAAGTGTCCTTTCTTCTAAGTCCCTTTTTTCATTTTCTTTCGACTGCATAATCTTTTGTTCTGCATTTTCTATCTTACATTTTATTTCCCTCATTTTCCACACATTTTTTTCTTTTGCAAGATTTTTCTTCCACTTTTTAATTTTCTGAAATAAGATCCTTCTGTCTCTTGGTATGCACGTCTTTTGTTTATTGTTTTTTTTTCGGTACATATTTTTCAACAATTTTCTCCAGTATTTTGTACAGTATATCCGTATTTACCTGTATATTATCACTTATAAATACATTTTTCCATTCTTTATTCAGTTCTTCATTTATTTCTGACCATTTTATATTCTTACTGTAAAAGTTATATTTTCCATATCCTTCCCAAAGTTTTGTGCTTTTATTAATTCTGTGATCACTTGCTTTGGAATGAACTATCAATTCTATGACATTGTGGTCTGAAATTCCCGTGTTATACACTATTATTTCTTTAACATCATTCACCTCATTCACAAATACTAGATCTAGGACATTTTCCTTTCTTGTTGGAATGTGGTTTATTTGTTGCATATTATGTTCTAATAGCATATCTTGAAGCTTTTCAAATTGCCTCTTATCTTCTGCGCTACTATTACTCTCTTTTTTATATGTATACATACAACCACTTTCTTCTATCCGTTCTTTCCAATCCACGAAAGGAAAGTTAAAATCTCCGGATAGGAGTATATTCCAGTCTTTATGGTTTCTACATATATCATCTATTTTTTCTATTATTAGT
>NC_090735.1:119584325-119594325 GCF_036898095.1 Palaemon carinicauda | reverse complement strand
AAAATGAGTGAAAAGCATCACTATAAAGTTATTCATATTAATAGAGCTGTTGGAATGGGCCACTGGATACGTCATTGTTCAAAATTTCGTTTGAAAACTAATGAGAGAGAGAGAGAGAGAGAGAGAGAGAGAGAGAGAGAGAGAGAGAGAGAGAGAGTGTGTGTGTTTTCCTAAAAAATCGTGATTTTCGTGATTCGTGATAAGACCAATGTTAAAATAACGAAAATCCCAAGAAAGGTTGAAAATCTAATCATCAATGGGGTCAAGTACGCTCATTAACTGCCTCTTTTGGAGGAAAAAAGTAGAATCTTTCATTAAGATCATGAAAATGGATCTATAATGGGTCACGAGAGTGGCGATCAATCTCCAAGTCAAATACTTATTTTCACATACAGGAAGATAAAGAATTATTGATGAGCTTTTAGGAATATCAAATACCTACACACACACACACACACACACACACGTGAGCGCAAGCACGAGTACATTGTATACTAATACATATATATACACGTGTATGTATGTATGTATATATATACATATATATATATATATATATATATATATATATATATATATATATATATATATATGTATATGTATGCATATGTAAGAGTATATATGTACACATTTATATATATGTATATAGTGACAGATATACTGTATATGGATGCAAATATATGAGTACAGATGTACACATTAATATATAACCGTACAATATCTAAGTATGTGTACGTATATACATACAGATATGTATGCATATATATATATATATATATATATATATATATATATATATATATCTAGGTATTTAGATACACAAAGAAATACACACACACATATATATATATATAAATATATATATATATATATATATATATATATATATATATAAACATAGGTATATAGATACACAAAGAAATACACACACATATATATATATATATAGATATATATATATATATATATATATAAATATATATATATATATATATATATATATAATATATATATATATATATATATATATATATATATATATATATATATATAAACATAGGTATATAGATACACAAAGAAATACACACATATAAATATATATATATATATATATATATATATGTATATATATATGTATATATATATATATATATATATATATTATATATATATATATATATATATATATATATATATATGTATATATATTCACACGACCTACAAGAACATTTGTATGTATGTATCTATATATGTAGAAATAGTGTGGGTGTAAGAAACTACTGTAGTAGAAAATCAATCGTAGAATAAAAAGACCTTCAGAACACCACTTATTGGCAGCTAAGCTTAGTTGTAAAATGACAAGGGAATTATTGATTGCGAAAGGAATAGTCCATGACGATTCTTAGCCCACGCACAAATGAGAAGCGGGTCACCATTCCATCAATAATGAATTATTGTTTGTTGATATCCTAAAAATATGAAATTTATGTAGAAATTGCCCTAAATACAAAATTAAGCTAATATCACTCCACTTACACAGACACATATATAGTATATATATATATATATATATATATATATATATATATATAATATATATATATATATATATATATATATATATATGTATACATATATATATATATATATATATATATATATATATATATATATATATATATATATATATATGATAATTTGATAATTTTGCTATTGCAACTTTTGATTTTTTTTTATCTTTAATGCCACAAATCTCTTAATACCGAATTCGCCCTGCCTTGGAACCACAGATCTACGGGGTAATTAATTTTATACGACTTTCTGGACAGGTAGGGACTCGAACCTTTGCCGAGTTGAATTCGAAGTATCAGTTGACTATTATAACTCTACGACCATACTGAAAGCTCAGAGCTAATCTCGACTCTGTAGTACGTACTATATTCCTGTCAAATTCTTGTTTTGTACTTAGAATAAAAATCAACCTATCTCCATTGTGGGCGACTATTGAGTTTGTAACACTCAGCTGTTTTATGACAATTTTATCGCTAACTCTATTTTGGTTTTAATTTTTTTGGTTCAAATAAGTCACAAGCCAGTTTGCGTTGAGGCTGGTAGCTCCTAGTCTGAGTTCTACACGAAGGGTGGTGAGAGGAAAAATATTGGGGAGGCACTCTTCTTTGGTGCTTTGGTGAGCCATAGAAATTCACACGAACGGTGGGAGTAGTGATATTTAAGAACTATTTTTAATATAATTATCATTATTATTATTACTAGTCAAGCTACATCCCCAGTTGGAAGAGGAGGATGCTACAAGCCCAAGGGCTCCAACAGGCCAACAAGGAAAATAGCCCAGTGAGAAAATGAAATAGGAAATAAAAAAACTATATAGAAGAAGTAATAGTAAAAAAGAAAAATATAGAATATCTTAAAATCAGTAACAACCTAAACTAGACCTGTCATGTTTAAACAACAAAGAGAGAATAATGTGAACCAGTTCAACATAAATACATTCACTGCAATTTTGAACTTAAAGTTCCACCGATTCAACTGCCTGAATAGGAAGATCATTTCACAATTTGGCAACAGATGTATTGATACTTCTAAATTACTGTGCGTCGAGCCTTGTGATGGAGAAGACAAGACTGATAGAACTAATTGCACACCTATAGTCGATTCTTTTTAGTCAGGCAGATTTGCACAGACTCGCAAGGGTGTCCTTTTAGCCCGGAAAAGTTTCCTGATCGCTGATTGGTTGGGCAAGATAATTCTAACCAATCAGATAGCAGAAAACTTTCCGAGCTAAAAGGGCACCGCTGCGATTCAGTGCAAATGCGCATCATTAAAAAAAAATGAGTATAGTACTACGTACAGGATGTTACAATCTGCGGATATCTGAATACAAAAGATGATCAAGAGTTACGAAAGATATTATGCAATATGCATAAAGAAATAACTGAATCTAACATCTACTTAGGAACTTTAAATAGCGTCATCGGTAACGACAGACTGCTAATAAAATTAGAATCTTAAATGCACACCTATTATATAATAGTAAACTAATTAGATTTTTAACTGCCTTGGATGTAAAAAAAAAAAAATATCGCCATCTTTTACTTTAAAAGCCAATTAAAGTACTTTTGACCATCAAGTTATCGCCTCTGACTCTCTCTCTCTCTCTCTCTCTCTCTCTCTCTCTCTCTCTCTCTCTCTCTCTCTCTTTCTTTCCTTTCTCTCACATTCTCATCGCAAACTATCATCACCATCACACGAGAAGATTATGATAAGGATAAGGGAACGAAGCAACTGTCACCATCACCAGATGGTGATATGGTCAAACAGTGATTAGTCGAGGCTATCCATTAGTGTGTGAATGGGTTCTCTCGACGCTAATGGTGAAGGGGAGGCACTCAAATAATGGTGCCATGATAAAGGAATATGTACATGGTAGGAGAATGGTGCTTGGAGAACGCCGCATTGGACCATTAAGAGGGTGTGGATGGGAGTTTGAAAGGGCTATATGGATTAGACGGAGGAAGACCAGGCAGTGAAGGTGGAAGGCCGGAAAACGATGCGATAAGATGGGAAAAAACATGTTAATAGAAGAAGAAGAAGAAGAAGATGAAGAAGAAGGAGGAGGATGAATGATGGCACCAGATTGGAAAATGGAGGAGGAAGGATGGGGCAAGAGGAGAAAGACAAGGGAATCTTTAATAATAATAATAATAATAATAATAATAATAATAATTATAATAATAATTATCATCATCATCACCACCAACACCTATTAACGCAAAGGGCCTCTGTTTGATTTCGCCAGTCTTCTCAATCTTGAACTTTTATTTCAATACTTCTCCATTCATCATATCCTAATAATAATAATAATAAGAAGAAGAAGAAGAAGAAGAGAGAGAGAGAGAGAGAGAGAGAGAGAGAGAGAGAGAGAGAGAGAGACTCGCTTTGGGCTTTTATCTAGCTTGGCATATCTTGAATCCTCAACTGTGACATTTGACCGTTAACTAATGACACCTAAACCTCTACCTTATAGAAAATCACTAACAACCACAAGAAACTGCTAAAAACTAATTAGATGGCCACAGGGACAGTAATTGGCGCATTCAACTCGTTGTAAAAGATATTTGAACACGTATAGAATCCATCTCCTTTTCATTAAAACGAAAAAAAAAATTCCCATAAAATGTCTGTCGCAGTATAGAATTTCAAATGTCTCGCTATAAAAAGCTACACTGCTTTGATCATTTCGTTCACTTCGTTCCAATGAAAGTCGAGTTTCTTTTTCTCTATATTTTTAAGGGCAAATGGTAATGGATTGGACCCTCTCATACCAACATAGCTGCAGCAAAAGAATGGTAAAAAAAGGGTGGCCTTAATCGAGCAAGCTTATGAGAGTCGGGCTAAACAAGACATCATCTTAAGAGAACGAGTGTCTACTTTAGATCTCATTTATTTTCCAAATAAATTATTTAAATTTTAAGAGTTAAGTAGGAAAGGAGAACTTTAATCAACATTTAGGATGAATAATTCCTAAAGGGATGGTACTTAATGCGATAAAGAAAATCTATTTCTGTCAATAACATTCAGTATTGAAATGCTATTAACATTTTATTATTCATATCTTCCACGGCACAATCCATAAAATTGAAGAAGTACTCCAGTAAGGAATGCAGAAATAAAGTTGAAAATAATTTAAACTCTTTTAAGGGTTTAGTGTTGTGCTAAATTTAGGTCCTGGTCACAAGTTGCATTCAGTCATGACGTAACTTCATTTATTTGAGATACCAGATAGTAAACAAGACGATTGATCAATTCCGGCAATTGTAAATTGATATTCCTAACTTGGAAAATATGATAAATCACCCTAGAGTTCAAGTATAGCATTTAGGGGATGAGGATTGGGGGGTGTAGTGGGGGGGGGGGGGGTGTTGCGGTTGAGAAGGCCCTTCGGTTCTGAAGTGCGACTAGGGGAGGAGACAAACCCCGCTGTTGCGGCGCAAATTTACAGTTTAAAGGTTTTAAAGGCCGCGCATGAATGGGAGAGACAAGGGACAGTGACATAGCCCTATCAAGCAGGACAATGCCCTAGAGACTGACCATATATACATAAGATCAGCGCCCAAGCCCCCTCTCCACCAAAGCTAGGACCAAGGAGGGCCAGACATAAGCTGCTGATGACTCGGCAGATAGACCTATAGGCTCCCCCAAATCCCCCATCCTTAGCTCACCAGAATGGTGATGTTGCAGCGACTAAAGGAACTAACAAGTTTGAGCGGGACTCTAACCCCAGTCTGGCGTTCACCAGTCAGGGACATTACCACATCAGCCACCGCAACTCTATTGCGAGGTTTGAAAGGATACAATCCAATTTATGGATCTCATGAACAGATACAGTATAGTAAATAGAGAACATTTAAGTATGCTCTTATAAAGATATCTATAAATTAAAACGAACCTACATTTTTTTTCCCCAAACAAAACATAATTCTGATAGCATTCACTTAAAAGTTGTATCCATGCATTATACCTTATCCTAAATTTTCAAAATCACGGTTTTAAAATATTGAAAAATAAAACTTGGAGATTCAAAAGCATGTTCGTTACAATGTACGAAACTATCAAGTGTAAAAACCTTATGTTAAGGTTTGAATGGAGACTTAATGATAATGCTTGTTGCTAATCTTCAAGGAAAGCTATTTCCACCAACGTCGAAGGTCATAATTTTTTCTTTCCTTACCAACCAACCAGAAGCTTCCAATCGATTTCCCTTCTATATGACATGAAGCATCGAAGGTCTCCTTCACCTATATCGTGACCGCAATTGGACGCTCCGCGCGTGACGTCAGTGGCCACCTTCCCTCTTCACGCGAAGGTGGGTTTCATAATTGGAGGTAAAACGAAGGGGGAGGGGGGCAAAAAGAGGGAATGATTCTGGTTAAGCGAATAATGCACAGTCACCACGCCATATTCCTCTCGTTTACTCTATTTTACCATTAGATTCATAATGTCTGTCTGTCAGGGGGATTACTACAACATCGGTGTAACAGGGGCTCTGTACCTTCAGGAATCCCGTAAGAAAGGCAAATGTCTAAGGGTCAACACAGGATACTGGACGGACAATGATAATGGTGATGATGATGATATGGAAAAGGCAGCGACTGGAAACCTAGCAAGGGCGAGGTCTGTCCCTTGTTCCATTTCCAGGTCAGTCCTCCATAGTGTGTTTTCTTTCTTATAGTTCTCCCCTTATGGATCGGGAATATAAAGATTATTCGCAGGAGACTTGAGAAATGAGAGTGAAACGCAATGTCATAATCTTTCTCTCCAACTTACCTATCGGATTACCATATTATAATAAGCAATCCATTGAAAAGTTATTTTTAAAGAATTCAGGTACACTACATTATCCGGGCCATGATTGCCTGAATATGATTATCCACTTCATGAAAATGATCATTATTGCTATTATGAATTTCCGCTGCGTTATTTGAATCACAAGGATTTTCCCCTTCGCTGTCCTCTGTGAAAGAAACATTACCATCCTTGTAGAAAGGAAACTCAGGCACTATCAAATATTTATGACCCCAAATATGCCCCATCATAAAACGAAAAGTATCTCTTAGGGAAGATGTTGTCTCTAGTGAAGTCCCTGATGATGGAAGTGCTTCAATTTTGGAAAAGTTATCACCTCGTTCCAGTAACCCTCCCCGTAAGATTTTCTCCCACACTGAACATTCGCTTTGAAATGCTTGTGTTAGAGTATTTAGGCCAAAGAGTGATTGGTTTGTTTTGAGAATAGGCCTGAGACAAGGGTATGTTATGTCCCCGTGTCTGTTTAGCATGATTGTGGAGTGATAAGATTCTTTTTCTTTTTCTTATTGAATAGTTTAGGGAACAAAAGAAAGAATGTTATCTAAATTAAATTATACAACTTGATTTATTGCTATCACCTGTTATGATCAGGGACTATGATCAGTAATTTATTGTTCTGGTTTATTCCACTGTTGACAGCATTGTTAAAGCCAACCCTCCAACTAAGCTTTGACGACAGGTTCTTTACTTTACTGTGGAACAAAATCAGTCTCCTTTAACCCATTTTAGAGGTCGTAACGAAAGAAAATGAATATGAATTAAACAAACATAGCTTGTTTTCTTTGAGAAACGCATTTGTTGCTACGGTCATGGAAAGCCAACATACAAAATTTGGCTGCACGTAGCTCAAAGTTTTCATACCAGACCTCCAAACAGAATATAATATGTTTATTCTATTCATTTTTATTGTTTCAAAAGATTTTTTTTTTTCAAAAGATAAGCTTCATATATGACTACCTTGAAATTGAATGAGACAGTTTTCAACATTCGTAACTTGGTGGTATACGGGTAAAACTTTTCGGACTTGACTCTTAACACTCATCGAGATGTTTATCAATTTTGTTGTTGTTGTTGTTGTTGTTGTTGTTGTTTGTCTTTTATTCAAGCGTTCCTTTAAAAATCATACCACTTTATACCATATCCGGATTTTTAATGGGTTAGTTTCACACATTTTGCTTTAAGCCTTAAAACACAGGTTTTTTTGAAAACTACTAGATGTCAGATGTACACCAGAAAACATCTTTTTAGCTGGAAATGGTATGAAAACGCTTAGAATCTAACAGGAAAACTTTGTCTTCTACGTTAAAAGATTTAAGAATAAATGTTAGAAGTGTAACCAGTGAAGGGAATCTATGGAGGCGAGATTGCATTATTCCCTTAATAGAAATCTATCGGCCCTTTTCAACCTTCATTTCATCACCCTAATGATAATCCTCCTCTTTGTGAAATTGGGTGGAGGCCGCTGACGTCATGCTATGGTCACGAAATCGACATAAAATAAATCGATGCCTCGAAACATATTTTTAATCTATATTTCTATCAAGAACAAATGATATTATTATTATTATTATTATTATTATTATTATTATTATTATTATTATCACTTACTAAGCTACAACCCTAGTTGGAAAAAGTAGAATGTTATAAGCCTAGTGACCCAAACAGGGAAATTAGCCAAGTGAGGAAAGGAAACGAGGACAAATGAATTGTTCTAACAACAGTAACAATATTAAAATAAATGTTTTCCATATAAATCATAAAGCTTCAACAAAACAAGAGGAGAAATTACATAGAAAAGTGTGCCCGAGTGTACCCTCAAGCAAGGGAACTCTAACTCAAGATAGTGGAAGACCATGGCTCAGAGGCTATGGCACTACCCAAGACTAGAGAATAATGATATGATTTTGGTGTGTCCATCTTCTAGAAGAGCTGCTTACCATAGCTAAAAGTCTCTTCTACCCTTACCTAGAGGAAAGTAGCCACTAAAAAATTACAGTGCAGTAGTTAATCCCTTGAGGAAAAGGAATTGTTTGGTAATCTTAGTGTTGTCAGGTGTATGAGCAAAGACGAGAATATATAAGGAATAGGAATCTTATGCCTTTTCTAGTCGAGGTGGGGGAGGGTGAAATTAAGGTAAAGGTATAATCTATAAATAAAGGTTGAAGATGTCTTGACCTTTTCAAGAGAATTTATAAAATGGTTAAAACATTCTTTCTAAGAAAGAAGAACGCGATGTTAGTTATTTAATTAATAGAGTATTGTGAAGAATTCAATTTCAGAAAGTTTTTCGAATATATAATTCTTTTTTTTTTAACTGAGCGTTTTTAGTTGATAATGAACATCATTTAGAAGTTTAGAATATGGAGTATAAATTATGACAGAATCGTCTTTTCATGTGGTCATCACGTAAATATGAACGTTATAACATTAAATCATGTACACATTAAGAAAAAAAAAAACGACGAATTTATATATATGGTATAAAAAGAGCTAATCTTTTATAATTTATACCGACAGTGATCTTTGAGACTGTCCATAGAAGTTATTCGCTTCTCTGCTTGTCTCAACCGATCATTCAAAAACCGCAATGTAATGTATTATTTTCTCTCTTTACCTTCTCTTTTCTTTGAGAAGCACCATTCCCTCTCGCTCGCTCTCTTTTGATGAAGCTCGACCCGCTCTCTCATTTTGGGAGCTCTCTCTCTTTCACTACTCTTTTCTCAAAAGTCATCGGAGTTCTTCATGTTCGCTGACTTTAGCTGTAGACATTATTATTATTATTATTATTATTATTATTATTATTATTATTATTACTTACTTACTTACTAAACCACAACCCTAGTTGGAAAAACAGGATGCTATAAGCCCAGGGGCTCCAACAAGAAAAATAACCCAGTGAGGAAATGAAACATGGAAAAATATTTTTTTAAGAAGAGTAACAACATTAAAATCAATATTTCCTATATAAACTATAAAAATAACACAAGAAGAAGAAGAGAAACAAGACAAAACAGCTTGCCCGTGTGTACCCTCAAGCAAGTGAACAAAAGATATGATCTCTATAATATAAGAATCATTCTAAAAATTACCTTCCTTGGTCAGGGTATATGAAATTCAATAATCGATATAGCCTGATATTAGTTCACAGCATCTGCCACAAAAATAAAAAAAAAAAAAAATAAAAAAAAAAACCCTGCCATAATTCGACAATTCATTGGCTCCTAATCCAATGTATTTCCAGAGTTGGATGACTTACACATAGATATCTTGAATAAAGAGTTGATATGAAATCATATTCAAAGTTTTTTTTCGCAAATTCAAAGCAGTCAAACGATCATCAATAACTTGTATTCTATTGATAACCCAATCTTTAAAAAAAAAAAAAAAAAAAAAAAAAAAAAAAAAAAAAAAAAAAAAACCTAATGTTGATTAATAGCCCATACACTTAAATTTAAAAACCAAGAAAAGAGCCAAACTCTCAAAGAAAGGAATAGTCCTCTAAGTACGTGCTGTTGAAAAATTAAATGTTGCATGACAAAAGAACACTGATAATATACATGCAAGAACTGCACTTACTCCTTGAGTATATTGATTACGATAAAACTTTGTTACGTGG
>NC_090735.1:119569325-119571825 GCF_036898095.1 Palaemon carinicauda | reverse complement strand
CTGGATAATCTCTTGCTTTGATAAGGATAACTTTACCCAACTTTCATTGACCAAGGTCACGCGCAATATAAAGATTATTCAGAATTTGCACGAGTATATTCTGCTTATGATTTTTTGGAAGGTCATGTGCGGAAGGTCACTCCATTTCTTTTGTGACCTTGATGCTTCTCTCTCTCTCTCTCTCTCTCTCTCTCTCTCCTCTCTCTCTCTCTCTCTCTCTCTCTCTCTCTTTTAACATATTGTTTTGTAATTTTTAATGTGGAAATGAGTCGTTCCTAATTATTCTTTACTCTTACCCGACCCAGAGAATCTAGAAATTCTCTCACTCTCTCTCTCTCTCGTACTTCGTTAATAGTCGACAAGCTGGGGATGAACCCGGAAAGAGGGAGAGGAGAATAGAGTTGAGAAACAAACTCTCTCTCTCTCTCTCTCTCTCTCTCTCTCTCTCTCTCTCTCTCTCTCTCTCTCTCTCTCTCTCTCTCTCTCTCTATCTATCTTTTAACATATTGTTTTGTAATTTTAATGTGGAAATGAGTCGTTCCTAATTATTCTTTACTCTTACCCGACCCAGAGAATCTAGAAATTCTCTCACTCTCTCTCTCTCTCTCTCTCTCTCTCTCTCTCTCTCTCCTCTCTCTCTCTCTCTCGTACTTCGTTAATAGTCGACAGCTGGGGATGAAGCCGGAAAGAGGGAGAGGAGAATAGAGTTGAGAAACAAACTCTCTCTCTCTCTCTCTCTCTCTCTCCTCTCTCTCTCTCTCTCTCTCTCTCTCTCTCTCTCTCTCTCTCTCTCTCTCTCTCTCTTCTCTCTCTCTCTCTCTAAATAGCTTTGAAAATGATTCGAAGACATGAAATGACCTTAGAAGAAGTCTCTTGTCTTTCCTCACGGCATAACTCCTGCATAACATAGAATTCTGTCATGTGAAAAACGTTGAAATAAGTTGTATGATAAAGCTGAATAACAATATTATAGTATACCTCTGACTTCCGTTTTCCATTTCTGTTATTTTTTTGCTCATGAATTGTCGGAAATAATGTTCTTTTACTTTATTTATTTCAGATAATATTTCAGATATAAAGGTTTACAATTGAATGTAAACATTGCCTTATTCTAAATAATTAGAAATGAAAACGAAAATTTTAACTTTAGATTCAATATTACAATTACATGTAAACATTTCCTTACTCTAAATAATTAAAATGTACATGAAAATCGTAGTTTACATGGTACAAAATACTGAAGATTATTTCAGCGTTAATTTGACAAAAAAAACAGTAACTTTTGAGTACACAGTCGAATACATAGAAAATACACGGAACTGCACATTAAAAAAATACATTGATTTGCCAACTTGATGCCTTTGTATGACCATTTATAGATTTTCTCAGTGAAAATGTCATAAATATTTCGAGTGCGCACGCGATGTAAATTATTATGAGTCAGTATTACACTATTATTAGCATGCGTTTGCTTTACTGATCTATTCATAGAGTCATTTGAAAATCTATCCATCTATTTTTCTATTCATTTGCCCATGCATGATTATATTCATATACATCCAGATACAAAATAATTCATACACATACAGTAACAAAATAATTCATATACATCCAGATACAAAATAATTCATACACAAAGTAAAAAAATAATTCATATACATCGTTACAAATATATCATATATAAACGTCAAATGCGCCACCTTATTATCCTAATTCAAATAGTCTTCTATCTATCTATCTATCTATCTAGATATCTATTTATTTATCTTTCTATCTACTTATCCACATGCAATTTTTTTACAAACATGTAGACAGACGCATACAAAATGTTGGAGGGGAAATGCATTAATAACCGAGATAGTATCTACAGTATATAAACAATCCAACGAAAACGATTATATAAATTTCACGCAAGCACACACACACACGCAAGAGAGAGAGAGAGAGAGGAGAGAGAGAGAGAGAGAGAGAGAGAGAGAGAGAGAGAGAGAGAGAGAGAGAGAGAGTTCAGTTTTATATAACTGATATGCCAAATTACTTTTAATTATAAAAAGATAAAACAAGCGAAAACTTTATCTTTTGCAATTCCAGCTATTTCGTAAGCAACGCATTTCCCGATCTTCTGATAAGAGAATTGGACAAAGTGGAATTGCCTTTGTTATTTTTGTTATGCGAAGCACGCTTTCGTGAATCCACTCACGAATACTTTTTCTTGTTAACGAAAAAATAATCATATGCGCGAGATGTTTGATGTGTATATAACCATGTGAATATAATGATGTATCTAACTGGAAACTTTGCGTTGAAATTAAATAAAATTTGTGGGTAAACGCCATCTAGTAGCGCATTGCTTCATATGATTATCTTTTCACTATTATATTATTATTATTATTATTATTATATTATTATTATTACTTTATTAGCTACAACCCTAGTTGGAAAAGCAGAATGCTATAAGCCCGGGGGCTCCAACAGGGAAAATAGCCAAGTGAGGAAAGGA
>NC_090735.1:119560728-119568825 GCF_036898095.1 Palaemon carinicauda | reverse complement strand
GACCTCAGGATCAGAGCCCCAGGTGAAATCACACAAAGACAAGAGCTTGTGGCCGGCCGGGAATCGAACCCTGGTCCAGCAAGCTTGTATAGATAGTAGAACCAGCCACTTCCTCATTACTACATAGGGAAGATGAAATATCTTCCGGTGGCAGAACATTGGATACATGCTCGTACTGTGGCCAATATTAGCATAAAAAAGAAAAAAAATATTAAACTCCATGGGTATCTCTCTCTCTCTCTCTCTCTCTCTCTCTCTCTCTCTCTCTCTCTCTCTCTCTCTCTCTCTCTCTCTCTCTCTGTTAAATCCTAAAACCAGGACAAAAGTTAATGTTCTCCACGATGCCACCGAAAGTTTTAATGAGCAGATTTATCGCGAGCTCCTTCGATAATGTGAATTCATGGGGAGGTTCCCGGGGGGGGGGGGGGGGGGGGGGGTTTGGGCGGTTGATGAAAGGTGGAGGGGAGAGAAGAGCGAGTGAATGCACCTTCATGTATAATGCATATCATTAGATTTCTGGTCTACTACCGCATAACTCGCAAATAGTACCAATATTCATCGCCAAATTCGTCATATTATAGTTTATTTTCTGGTAATGTTGTTGTTGTTATGAATATTATCATAATTATCATATTATCATTATTGCTATCATTGTTGGTATTATCATTACTATTACAATTTATTTATTATTATTATTATTATTATTATTATTATTATTATTATTATTATTATCATTAGTCGAAGCAACAAATTATCTTTTAATATGAATAACGCACGTTTTCATAAATCGTTCCATATTGATTTCTATTCACTCTGAAGATTGGATGTAAAATTGGACGAGGGAGGGAAACTACAGTGCCAGGTTAAGATTAGAACAAGAGCAATCAGAAGTTTCTGACCTCCACAAAAGGTTAATGGACTCGTCCATGGCTTGAGATCGACCTGTGGTGGAAATTTCGTCAAAATCCGTCAACTTGTTTTGACGTTATCTTTAAAATGGCGAAAAATACAAATCCGGGTCTAGAATCAGGATCCGGATCTAGAGCATCTCCAATTTTTAATGGGGTCTTCCATGACTTAGGATCTATCTGTGGTAAAAATTTCGTCAAAATCCGTCAATACACAAAGAAATAAATAAATAAACTAGTCTCTCGATCCAGTTCATCTCAAAAAATTAATGGGATCGTCCATGGCCTAAGATCTAGCGCAGGGGAAAATCTCGTTAAACCCATCGAGCAGTTTTGACGTTATCTTTGAAATGGCAAAAAATGAAAATTCGGATGTGGAATCCGGACCCGGATCCGGATCATCTCAAAAAGTTTAATGGGGTCCTCCATGACCTAAGATCTATCCGTAATGAAATTATCGTCAAAATCCGTCCAGTAGTTTTGGCGTAACCCCTATCCATAAACACACAGACAAATAAATAAATAAACAAGAATCCACATCCGGTTCCGGATCCAGATAATTTCCAAAATTTAATGGGGTCGTCCATACGCTTGCCAACACTGAGATTACCAAACAATTCTTCTTCTCTCAAGAGGTTAACTACTGCACTTTAATTGTTCAATGGCTAAGTCCTCTTGGTAAGGATAGAAGAGACTCTTTAGCTATGGTAAGCAGCCTCTGTAATGGTCTTCCACTGTCTTGGGTTAGAGTTCTCTTTCTTGAGAGTACATTCAAGCACACTATTCTCTCTTGTTTCTCTTTCTCTAGTTATTTTGAATTTTTTGTAGTTTATATATGAACGATTTATTTTAATGGTATTATTGTTCTCAAACTTCTCTTGTAGTTTTTCCTTATTTCCTTTCCACACTGAGCTATGCCCTGTTAGAGCGCTTGAGCTTATAGCATCCTGCTTTTCTAACTAAGGTTGTAGCTTAACAAGTAATAATAATAATAAGTTGGATAATACTAAGATACTTCCAAGTCAATAATTCGGATCCTACAGATGAAATTATTTTCTGAAGTTAGGATACCTTTTAGTCAAGAACTCGGATCCAATTGATGGAATTATTGTCTTAATAACATTAGGATACTTGTAAGTCAAGAACTCGGATCCTACTGATGCAATTGTTCTCTTAAGTTAGGATGCTTCTAAATCTAGGAACACAGATCTTATTGATGCAAATGTGTTTCACAGTTATAATACTTCCAAGACGATTAATCCTAAGGAAATAAATGTGTTAGAACAGTGTTTCCTAACCTTTTTTAAATGATTACCCCAAAATTTTATTTCCAACTAATCAATTGCCCCATTGAACATATACCCGGTAACATCGGATGTTTTTTTGCAGCCACCTGATGAACTGTATGGATCATGTAGCCCACTATTGGCTGCTTATAGTTAAGGATCCAAAACAAATGCAAACTTTTCCATTTTAATGAATATCAAAATGAACCATTATCAGTGCAGAATATTCAATATGAATAACTCAATTTCAGAACATCTTGATTACCCCAAAAATACGGGTCCATTACTCCACTGGGGTAATTTACCCCAGGGTTGGGAAACACTGTGTTATAAGGTACAGCCAAGAAGCATGGAACGTAATCGTAGGAAACTTTTCATTTAAGCAGACTGAACTTCATTAATCTACAACTTACTTTGAAGGCTAAAAACAGGGAACGGAAATTACACCAGAAAGATGAGATGAAAGGAATAAAGGAGTAAAACATCGAAGGGGAAGATGAAGGGAATAAAGATTACACAGAAAGGGATGTTGCTTACTGTGAGTATATATCTTTACTTAACTTTGTCTCTGTAATGATGTACAGAGTGTATTTATTTGTGTATCTGGAAAGAGAAAGAGAGAGAGAGAGAGAGAGAGAGAGAGGGAGAGAGAGAGAGAGAGAGAGAGAGAGAGAGAGAGAGAGAGAGAGAGAGAGAGAGAGAGAGAGAGAGATGTAGCGCGGTAATGTTGCTGGGGAATTGTTATTGTGAATTGAATATATTTAAGATCATAAGAATGCAGTTGAAGAAGAATAATAAGAAGAAAGAAGGTATAGAATGAAGTTCTGTGTCTTATATAAAGATCAATATAGTTTCGTATGATGTAAAAAGGACACAAAAAAAACAGAAAATATTTGTAAGTAAAAGGAATAAACGAAAAAAAGTAAAGAGCAAAACAAAATAATAAATACGTCGTAAAGAAAAATGCCAAAGAGAGGTAGCAATAGAAATAATGAAAACGAACGAAAATAAGTGAGTGCCAGATATGTGCAGGGAAAAGATGGAAATGGACGAAAGGAAAGGAGGAAGAGATAAAATGCCAGGGAAAATATACAGTTGTCATTTAAACAAAATCGCTGGATAGTGACATATTGAAGCAAGCTGGTAATGTTGGAGCGAAAGAGAATAAGTAAAACCACAGAGAGGTAAAAGGACAAAAAGAAAGTGTGGACAAATGACATACAGTGACAGATGAAAATAAATCGATTTTCTATCAAATATGAGCAATGAAAGGAGAAAAACATTGGAGTGAAAGAGAATAGAAAAACAAATCAATGATAAAGTGGGGAGGGAAAGTGAATGAAATGAAACAAGTGAACAATACCTAAAGTGAGAGAAGCGATTATTTGTAAAAGAAAAAAAAATACAATCAGCAAAGCGCCAGTATGAAAGAGACTAGATATACGTACAGATGAGAGGTAAAAAGGGTGAAAGGATAAAAGGAAAAGATTAAAGGAAAAACTGAACTAAAAGAGAATAATAACTTTTGCTGGAGAATCACTGCTGCATTAAAAAAAAAAAGAACAAGGAAGAGCCAAATCCCGGAATGAAAGGGAAGAGATAAAGGCAAAAGTAAGTGGGGAAAATGAACGGGCGGAAAGAAGGAAGAGATAAGAGGAGGAGCCGAAATAAAAGCCAGTAATAACTTTAGTGGAACCAGCCATTCATTTCTTCTCGGCTTTTCGGATCCAGGCTACTTAATGTCAGTGGCTTCCTGGCGCGGGGACACGAAATGACTCCTAGTGATGAACGTAATAGAGACAACCACCAGGGGACGAAAATTTCATTTGCTATTTGAAAAAGAGGACAAAGAATATCATGAACCCTTTTTATTTTTTGTTATGATCATTCATGGTGTGGAGTATGGCAAATGGTAGGAGACTCATGATACTGCAAATCAGTAAGCTGTTGTTATGTTTTCTAACCTGTTTTGTTCATTTTTTTATTATAACGGTATTTAAAACTTCCGGTAAATAATCTCATTTTATTTGTGTTAAAAATTACTGGGTTTAGGAGTGGCGCTGGAGTTAATTGGATATTGCTGATATAGAGAAGCGTCAGGAAAGTGTGATTAATGCTATAGAGAAGGAAAGAAAAAAAAAACATTATGAGATTACGACCAAACCTTGAAAATCAAAGGGCTAAAAGTTGCCGAGAAGACATTCTTGAATAGGCAGAGGATAATTAGTTTATAAGGAAAAGAAAACGTAATATATTTACGCCAAAGATAGATAGAGATAAGACAAAGCAGATATATGGCAAGCCACACACACACACACACACAAATGATAAAATTTCAGTCACCCATAAAAAAAAAAGAAAAAAAAAAACATACGAGTTGGCAAGTCAAATCAACAGCTGAAAATTGTCAAATAGGTGGAATATATTTTGAATATATTAGAAAATGAAAAAAAAAGGTTCAACTTATTATAATTAAAATTGTGAGACAAGAGAAAGGTACATCTCATTATAGTCTGCCAGACCAGAGATATACTAAGCTCTTATCAAGACTGGAAGACATAATCCGATGAAACTCTATCTAAAACTAAAAGGCTCAATGTTAATAAATTCCATTTCAAGTTGATTGAAAGAAGCCGGACAAAACATCATGAAAAATTGAATACACGACCGAGAGAGAGAGAGAGAGAGAGAGAGAGAGAGAGAGAGAGAGAGAGAGAGAGAGAGAGTGAGTTGCAATAATGGGAGAAATTTAGAATAAGGTAGCGTGCCTTACATTTATTATAATTCTTAATATAGCCCACTCTTTCTATATTATGTTTCTTTTATTTATTTATTTATTTATTTATTTATTAATTTATTCATTGATTTATTTATTTATTTAGAGAAGAGAGAGAGAGAGAGAGAGAGAGAGAGAGAAGAGAGAGAGAGAGAGAGAGAGAGAGAGAGAGAGAGAGAGAGAGAGAGAGAGAGAGAGATACTCGTGCAATAGTGGGAGAAATTTTTGAATTTAATTTGAAATATTTCTTAATATAGCCTACTCTTTCTATATTATGTTTTTTTCATTTATTTATTTATTTATGAGAGAGAGAGAGAGAGAGAGAGAGAGAGAGAGAGAGAGAGAGAGAGAGAGAGAGAGAGAGAGAGATAGAGAGAGAGAGAGAGAGAGAGCTCAGAATCAACAGTTAATTAGTGAAAGACAGGTGGACGAGTTACTTTCGAAGCCAGACATGGAAAGTTTCAATCATTGTGTGAATACAGTATACGAAAGAAAATAAATACAAATTAAAATGAGATGCGTTTTTAAGTACCTTTTATATATATATATATATAATATATATATATATATATATATATATATTATATATATATATATATTACTGTAAGTTAACCGAAGAATGCCATTTCCACTAAAACAAGATTGGAATTCCAATAGATAAAGGAATTCTAGATATGTGCTTACAATTGACGAAGTGTTGGGAACTGGCACCAAATAATGATGTTGGCTGAATAACAAAGAAAGCATCACGATTTTATCCTGAAAGGTAGACGATACATAAAATGAAGCCATTAAATAGAAAGCTAAATATGTGAAAATTGTAATAAATACTAATCTTCAACAACTAAAAACAAAATCAAGGAGAATGAAAATGAGGACTGGAAAATGTATATGAAATGATACTGATATAAAATATATAATATGATAATTAATTCATTGTCATCATCTCCTCCTCCGCCTTTTGACGCAAAGGGCCTCGATTAGATTTTGCCAGTCTTCTCTATCATGAGCTTTTAAATTAATACTTCTGGATTCATCTTTTCCGACTTCACGCTTCATAGGCCTCAGCTATGTAGGCCTGGGTCTTCCAACTCGTCTATTACCTTGTAGAGCCAAATTAAATGTTTGGTGAACTAATCTCATTTGGGGAGTGCAAAGAGCATGCCCAAACCATCTCCACCTACCCCTCACCATGATCTCATCCATATATGGTACTCGAGTAATCTCTCTTATAGTTTCATTTCTAATCCTGTCCGGCCATTCAACTCCTAATAGTCTTCTGAGGGCTTTGTTCTCAAATCTAATAAATCTATTGAAGATTGTTTCATTGTCATACCATGTCTCATGTCTATACAGTAACAGATCTCACTAAACTGATATATAGCCTGATTTTTTTTTATGTAATTTCAGGCGATTTGTTTTCCAAATTTTACTCAACCTAGCCAATGTCTGATTTGAATTTTCAATTTCTCATCAAATTCCAATTCTAATAGATATCATAGTTACTAATCATTTAAATAATTCTATCTCATTAATCCTTTCTACTTCCAATAACATTTTATCTTCCATTGCATATTTCATTCCCATCATCTCTATCTTCGTTCTATTTTTGAGACCAATCTCCTGTGATATTTCATGCATTCTTGTAAGCAAGTATTGCCAATCCTGGGTGTTCTGCTAACAAAGACAGCATCATCAGCATACTCTAGTTCAGTTAATTTCTTCTTACCAATCCAGTCCAATCCTTCTCCACCATTTCCAACTTTTCTACGAATTACAAAATCGAACAAGGAGGATAGACAACATAAGTGACAACACATTCTCTTGGAGTACTCCACTGTTCACTGGAAATTCATTTGATAGAACTCCACGAAAATTAACTTTGCACTTGCTATGCTCATGAACAGACTTAAACAAATTTATATATTTAAGAGGAATTCCATAATAGCGCAGGACTCGCCCCAAAATTGGCCGGTGCACAATATGAAAGGCTTTTTCATAGTCCAGAAATGCCAGCAAAAGCTTATTTCTATACTCTACGCATTGTTGTACATGTCTTAAAATGAAAATGTGGTCAGTACAACTTTTAATTTTTGTAAATCATGCTTGTTCACATCTCAGCTTTTCATCAATCTTTCTCTTTAGTCTCTTTAGAATAAGCATATTATATATATTCATGACAACTGACGTAAGTGTGATACTTCTGTAATGATCGCAATCAGCCAGGTCTCCTTTTTTAGCCATTTTCACCAACATTCCTAATTCTCTTAATTCCCATTAATCAAGTTCTGCTTCTTCATTCCAAATTCTACAAAATAATCTTGTAAGTATCCTGGGGGTCACTTCATTTTCAGCCAGGATCAGCTCAGCATTTATTCCAACGTAACCAGGGCTTTCCATCCCCTGGGTTTTTTCATGATAGCTTCGACTTCAAACACACTGAATTCATTCATGGGCACATCAAGGTCTTCCTCAGCTTCAGGTATATCAATCAAATTATTCCCTTCAGATCTCTTATTCATGACCTCACTTAAGTATTCCATCCAACGTTGCCTTTCATCTTCTGTTGTTATAACATATCCAGCCCTCTTTTTGATGGGTATATGCTTCTTCTTTGAAGGGGATGAAGTAAAAGCTTCAGAATTAAAAGCATTTTCTAAAAAATAAATAAGAAAAAAAAATATAAATGTTTAAAAACTAAAATATGAAACATTATCACATGAATTTCATTGACTAGCCCCCCAACTCTCTCTCTCTCTCTCTCTCTCTCTCTTGAAGCTCAGATCATATGTAATGAAAGTTTACAAAAACAGATTTCATACAGGGAAGTATGAGCACAAAAGACCAAACAAAGTAATTATTTTTCACACATTAACTAAAAAGGATCATCATGAGAAAATGAAAAAAATCATCACACTCAAAGCGTGTTTTTAACTGAACAAGAACTGGTAAATCATAGAGCATAACTGCAAAAGGGGGTAACATAAGACAAAAAAATAGTGTTTGCTCGAAAATGAAAATGTCGAGAGGAGAAATGATTTTGCAAAGGTAAGCGTCATAATCTGCAAATGGACATTTGATAAAACAACTGATGCAAAGGAATAGGGAATTCAAAAGTGAAGTGCTT
>NC_090735.1:119540728-119548228 GCF_036898095.1 Palaemon carinicauda | reverse complement strand
TTAAGAACTCACCAGAATGATAATGATATTGATTCAAAGCTTTATCATTATCAGCAGGATAAATTTAGAATCATTACCTTAATCATCTCTCCTTTGGTTACCTCCCGTTCTCTCTCAGCTCACCATTTAGTCTTCCAAAATAACCTCTCATTTATTAGGAACTTCTCTCTCTCTCTCTCTCTCTCTCTCTCTCTCTCTCTCTCTCTCTCTCTCTCTCTCTCTCTCTCTCTCTCTCTCGTCGACACCATTTTTCTCGTATTCTTCCATGCCATTCTCCTTCGTGCCTTGCAAAAGGTCTCGAAACAACCTTTTCTTCTTTATTAGCCTTTCATCTTTTGTTCCACAGGAAACATTTCTTGCCTTTGTTACTCCTCCCCACGTCATGACCTGCTGTTCCAAATATGGCATTTTACACACCTTGGTCGCTTTACCTATTTTTATTTTTCCTCTTCCTTAAATTTCTGTCTATTTTTTCATATCTCTTGACATTATGTTTGATTTGTGTGATGTACTCAAACTTCTTAAAAATATCCTGGTTTGATATAACCCACTAAGAGTAAATGAGGCAAACTTGATATGCGTTGTTTCCAAAGACGAAGTAAAGGACCAGAATTTAAAGATGGTACGGTCATGTGGAAAGAAGAGTGGTTAATGAGCTATTAAAAATAATACAGAGTTTAGACTGAAAGGAATAAGGTAAAGGTCAAGGTTAAGTGAATGACTTGGTGTGCGCAAGAAGGTTCGACATAATGCTAAAGATGCTGAACTCATCTCAGGTTCAGCAGTTTAAGAATAAACGTGACAGTAATCCTTATATTTTCTTTTCTTAAGGAGACATATTCCTGATATTGAACATCGCTAAATGTTGAAAAAATACAAATAAATGAATCGTCAATGAATATTTTTTTTTCTGTCCTTTTCCATCAAATGTCGAAGAAATGCCCCTCATATGAAAAATGACTCCTTTTCTATAAAATAGTATCTCTAACTAGAAAGTCTTAACTCCAAAGCAAATTCGCTCTTACCACCAACTCCTTTAGCTATAAAGCCGATTAGCTTTATAGCTTTACTTAAAACACCTTTACTTCCAAGCAGGCTCCCTAACAACTAACTGCAACTCCATTATTCAAAGGGAATCTCCGTTTCACCCGAACCCCTTCACTCAGATAATGTACTTTTATTTCTACCTCTTTCATCTACGAATGAAAATCATTTGCTACACTTGTCATGCCTTAATTATTTCATGTATTTTATCACACAGGAATGCCTATGAATTATCAACTCCAGTAATAACAAGTTACTTAAAAACAAAATCAGCAAGATGTCTACGTTGCAAAATATAAAATCTAAAGCATTTATTCATTATAATGAAGAAATGCCATTTCCAGCTTATAAGGAGAATTAATGTCTTAAAGTAAAAATAATTAGAGTAATAAATTGTTAGATATATACCACAACAAAATGAACAAACGAAGAGGACGAATATAACTTTAATATAAATAACATTCACATTACCAAGAGAAATTCATAAAGCTTCCCTGAGATATAGCACCATTGCTCGCCTCCGGTCTCTTTATATAGAGATCTAAATATCACATAATTGCAACACAACACGAATTTTACATTTTCTAAGAACAAGCTGGTTCTAATAAGGGCTGACTCGTAACAATATGCCGTGGAAAAGGCTAAAAAAACTTAGCTAACATGTTAGTTATTATTCTTCTTAATGTTTTATGCATTTTCATATTTCAAAACGATAAAAGATTTGAGGTAAAAGTAATAAGCAACAGAATTTACAAGTTGAAAAGGAAATAAAATGTTGCACACTTACCACTTATACAAAAAGTATTGTTTTACAATTCATAAATTATTTTTCACATCTCTTCAAATCTTCATGAACTCATCATCATCATCATCTATTGAATTTATTCTTCGAAACACAAGATTATATAATTGAAGCAGGTCAAGACCACATGCATTTCCCATGGGATTTTATTTTTATTTATATATATTTTTTGGCTCTTTAGCTGACATCTTTTCTTTTATTTTACGAAAATACTTTGGAGACTTCGGATTTTCCCGAACTTATATTAACTTCCTCGAGTCATTTTGCTTAACTCAAAGCTTCTCGTGTTATTTTTATACAAACTAAACTTACATGACACTTTTCAAGATTCATTAAACAACGTCAACTTTAGGAATTCTATAATTACATTCAACACTTTTTTGAGCATCTTAACTGGAACTTGCTTTCGGATAATTCATGAGGAACCAACCAGCTAGTCTGTTTTGAAAAATATTCTCTTGAGTATTTGTGTTAAATAATCCCATAAATTGGATGAAGTGCGTTTTGTGTAAAAGGAAATAATGCGAACTACAGAAAACATACAATGATTCGTGAAAAAATGAAAAAACTAAAATTACTTTAATGTATTTGCGTTAACTGGTGTAACCATTATACTTATACAGAATATGTCATATAAGTGAATAAGTTTCTTCCATAGCAGAAAAGCAAATCTCTGAGAGGTAATAACAGACGCAAAAAGAAAGAAAAAACTCCAATGTTGCTCATCAAGAGGGTATGAGGTGTGCATAGCAGAAAGAAATCCAATGTACAATTATCACTGAAAACGTTAAATATTAGAGCATTTAAACTAAAAAACTTCTGCATGATCTATATAGATTCAGTATAGAAGAGGTAAAGCTGCACAAAATCGAAAAAAGGTAGATGAAAAAGTATAGAAAAGCAAAATGAAAACAGAAAGGTGAAATGGCTCCCTTTCCTTCGCCCTAACACAACCAAACGCTGTCTTCCGCCACAATCAGAAGCTCCCGGGGGGACCATTAAACACATCGCTTTTAGTAATGAGAGATCATAATACCCTACCCCATTAGACGATATTTGGAGAGAGAGAGAGAGAGAGAGAGAGAGAGAGAGAGAGAGAGAGAGAGAGAGAGAGAGAGAGAGAGAGGCGGGTCTAATTTACTTTATCAGACTTTCATTTTTTTCGGCCTTGTCTCTCAGCTGGTTAAAAAAACTAATGTTTAATGCAATAAAAGAATTAAAATCATCACCATTTTTCTTTGACTATTTTGTAAATAAGTAAATAAATGTATATATATATATATATATATATATATATATATATATATATATATATATATATATATATATATATATATATATACATATATATATATATATATATATATATATATATATATATATATATACATATATATATATACACACACACACACACACACACACACATATATATATATATATATATATATATATATATATATATATATATATATATATATATATATATATATATATATATATATATATATATATACTGTTCATACAATATCAACAACAACAAATGCAGCCGTTTCTAGTTCACTGCAGGACAAAGGCCTCAGACATATTCATTCATGTCTGGGATTTGGCTAGTTTTCACCAGCTGGTCAGTGCGGGTTGGTAATGGTGGGAGACTTTCGTCTGATCGCTCATAGTGGCACTGACTAGTACAGCTTTGCTGATCATGACGATACACCCACCTTTCAACATGTTAATGTATCCCTACATAAAAAGCGATATATATATATATATATATATATATATATATATATATATATATATATATATATATATATGTGTGTGTATGTATAAATGTATATATATACATATTTATATATATATATATATATATATATATATATATATATATATATATGTGTGTGTATGTATAAATGTATATATATACATATTTATATATATATATATATATATATATATATATATATATATATATATATATATATATATATATATATATATATATATATACAATCATATATTCCTTAATACATGCAATTATACATTATATATGTAAATAGTGTATATATAAGTATATATGCACTATATATTCATATATACATACATACATACAGATACACACTCACACACACACACACACACACACACATATATATATATATATATATATATATATATATATATATATATATATATATATATATATATATATATATATATATAAATAAAAGAAATCAATCTCTTGTTGGATGTTGCATACTGGTTGAACCAAGAAAAAAATCTAGGTATATTGGATCAGCAGTAATTGATTGTGGATTGACTGATTGAGTGATATTTAGATGTAGAAGTAACACATACATCAGGTTGGATAGAAAAGATGCAGGAATATATCAGATCTCTTGTGCAACCACCGAAAGAACGTGAAGGTTAAAAGGCAACCGCCGAAATAACGTAAAGGATAAAAGACAACCACAGAAACAACGTAAAGGTTAAAGGCAATCGCAGAAACAACGTAAAAGATAAAAGGCAACCACAGAAGCAATGTAAAGGATAAAAGGCAATCGCAGAAACAACGCAAAGAATAAAAAGCAACCACAAACACAACATAAAGGACAAAAGGCAACCACAGAAACAACGTAAAGAATAAAAAACAACCACAAACACAACATAAAGGATAAAAAGCAGCCACAGACATAACGTAAAGGACAAAAGGCAATCGCAGAAACAATGTAAAGGATAAAAGAAGTGTATATGAGAGAAGTAAGACCAGCTTCGGTTAATGGAGCAAAACAATGGTCAATAAAACGTGTGAAAGAGAACTAATGGGATGCAGTAGTGAAGAAAATACTTAGGTAGGTATGGAGTAACAAAATTTGACAGAATCATAAATAAAACAATTATTACACAGTAGTTTTTCAGTGGCTACTTTCCTCTTGGTATGGAAAAGTGTCTTTAGCTAGGGGAAGCAATTCTTCTAGGATAAGGACACTGCTATATCAAAATATTGTGCTCTAGTCTTTGGTAGTGCCATAGCCTCAGTAAAATGGTCTTTCACTATCTTGAGGTAGAATTCTTTGTTATTTCAAATTTTGTATAGATATATAAAAAAAGATTTATCATAATGTTGTTATCGTTCTTAAATTTTCCTTGTAGTTTATTTCCTTATTTTCTTTCCTCACTGAGCTATTTTCCTTGCACGACCCCTTGGGCTTACAGCATCCTGCTTTTCCAACTAGGGTTGTAGCTTAGCAAGTAATAATAATATTATGTATATATATATACATATATATATATATATATATATATATATATATATATATATATATATACATATATAGATATATATATATATATATATATATATATATATATATATATATATATATATATATATATATATATATATATATATATAAATTGGTACTTATATTGTTTTGTCTAATATGTTTTACACACTATTTGGTTTTAGACTAGACATTACCCAGACTTTTTGGTGCACTATAATGATTGTATAGGTTTTTGTTATGGAAGAAATAAGCAGGTAATAATTATGAATAAGTAGTAGTAGTAGTAGTAGTAGTAGTAGTAGTAGTAGTAGTAGGGTTTTAGTAGTAGTAGTAGTAGTAGTAGTAAATATCCTAACACTAATAATGACCTAGTTTATTTAGCTATCACATCAGACATGTGAATGTAAACGCCTTTAATTTTGTCTAAGCTTAGGACGTTACATATTCAAGGATCCTACTACTACTACTACTACTACTACTACTACTACTACTACTACTACTAATAATAATAATAATAATAATAATACCAATTATTATTATTATTATTATTATTATTATCATTATTATTATTATAATGGTTTAAAGAATTATTTTAATAATGCATTTGAATACCTTGAGGTTAAAATTTATTAAAAAAATGCATACAAAATTAGAACAATCTTTAACTAAACTCTTTACTAAATAGATTTACAAAGGGAATAAAAATGTACCAAAGAGACAGATATGATGACAAAATAAATAAAAAGAGAAAATAGAAAATCAAGATAAGGCAGCTTTAGAACTCTTAACCCAAAATTAGGGATTTCGGGAGGATTGGGTCTCGAGTACTTAACCGGATGAAGGATGTGGTTCATAACCCTCAACCCAAAGTGGGTTGAGATGGCACCTTTCCCCCCTCTCCCTCCCCCTCCCTCTCTGTGAGGGAAACCACCTCCATTCGTCTTTTGCAGTAATAGAGGATTTATGTCCCAGTTCCAGATGGCTGCAAAGTGTCGAGATGTCTTTTTGGAGAAGAAATTACTTCTGGTGTTTTTATTACTCTTTTTATCAACAATATTCCTATTCTTTTGTTGCATGTTAAGTAATCTACACAAATCTCTCGGTTATAGATAAGTTCTTTGGCAATTGTTTAATATTCCCCCCCCCCCCTCTCTCTCTCTCTCTCTCTCTCTCTCTCTCTCTCTCCTCTCTCTCTCTCTCTCTCTCTCTCTCTGGCTTTCTGCATCAATTCATATGCCTGACTTGTCATATATATATATATATATATATATATATATATATATATATATATATATATATATATATATATATATATATATATATATATATATACTTAAATATATATATATATATATATATATATATATATATATATATATATATATACTTATATATATATATATATATACATATATAAATATATGTACATATGTATATATACATCTCTATATATATATATATACATACATACATACATATAAAACTAAATTTATGTATCCACATCTACATCTATCTATCTATCTATCTGAAAATATATATTATTATTATCGTTATTATTATTACTAGCCAAGTTACAACCCTAGTTGGAAAAGCAAGATGCTATAAGCCCAAGGGCTCCAATAGGAAAAAATAGCCCAGTGAGGAAAGGAAATAAGGAAATAAATAAATGATGAGAATAAATGAACAATATATCATTCTAAAAAGAGTAACAGCGTCAAAACAGATATGTCCTATATAAACTATTAACAACGCCAAAAACAGATATGTCATATATAAACTAAAAAAAGACTCATGTCAGCCTGGTCAACATAAAAACATTTACCCCAACTTTGAACTTTTGAAGTTCTACTGATTCAACTACCCGATTAGGAAGACCATTCCACAACTTGGTAATAGCTGGAATATAACTTCTAGAATACTGTGTAATATTGAGCCTTATGATGGAGAAGGCCTGGCTATTAGAATTAACTGCCTGCCTAGTATTACGAACAGGATAGAATTGTCTAGGGATATCTGAATGTTAAGGATGGTCAGAGTTATGAAAAATCTTATGCAACATGCATAATGAACTAATTGAACGACGGTGCCAAAGATTAATATCTAGATCAGGAATAAGAAATTTAATAGACCGTAAGTTTCTGTCCAACAAATTAAGATGAGAATCAGCAGCTGAACACCAGACAGGAGAACAATACTCTAAACAAGGTAGAATGAACGAATTAAAACACTTCTTCAGAATAGATTGATAACCGAAAATCTTGTAAGACTTTCTCAATTAGCCAATTTTTTTTTGTGCAATTGAAGAAGACACAGACCTAATGTGTTTCTCAAAAGTAAATTTGCTGTCGAGAATCACACCTAAAATTT
>NC_090735.1:119533228-119535728 GCF_036898095.1 Palaemon carinicauda | reverse complement strand
CTGCATTGTTACGTAAACAACAGCCACTTTGAGCTTCTGCTGCATTGCCGGAAAAAGTTTTCACTGCTGTCTCCATGAGGTTCAAACGGCATTATTGCTTTCTCTCTCTCTCTCTCTCTCTCTCTCTCTCACTCTCTCTCTCTCTCTCTCTCCTCTCCTCTCTCTCCTCTCTCTCTCTCTCTCTCTCTCTCTCTCTCCTAACTGATATTTATTGAACTATCTTTGAAAACAGATACCATATAATTCAAATATTCTCTCTTGCCCTTCCTATAAATTTATGTAGAAATTGAAGCATGAAAGATTGTACATCTATTCTGTTCAATGCACTAATAGTGATTACATACTGTATATAGGTAAGGTACAAGATTCAAAGTGAATGGACAAAAATATTTGAAAACAGACTAACATTATATAAATATATGTATACATATACAGTATATATATATATATATATATATATATATATATATATATATATATATATATATATATATATATATGTATGTATGTATATATATATATATATATATATATATATATATATATATATATATATATATATATATGTTTAACCCTTCCCATTACCTTTCCCTTCTCTAACTATAACACAGCAGTTGTAGTTTCCGAGCGTGCCTCTCGGGTACCCCCTCTCACGAGAGTATTACTAGTCACTCTCCCACTTACTTGGTGAACAAGGGAGACCGAGTAATTATACCTCTGGCAATGCCGTTTACCGTGACTGGAAAGATAAATATATATATATATATACACTATATATGTATATCTATTTATATATATTATATATATATATATATTGTATTATATATATATATATATATATATATATATATATATATATATTATATATATATATATATATATATATATATATATATATATTACATATGTATAATACTGTAAATATATATAGAATATATATATATAATCTTTCTGTGCCAATCCACACCCTCAAACTTTCTTAGTTCGTCAATCCATCGTATTCTCTTCCTTCACCAGCTTCTTTCACAATCTCTAAAGACCCATTCTGTTATTTTCCTTGTCCATCTATTGTCTGTCATTCTTATTATATATCCTCCCCAAGTTTATTTCTTATTCTTACGTTATTAGAATATCCTCTACTTTAGTTTGCTCTCGTATCCATGTTGCTATATTTCTGTCTCTTAGTGTTATTCCAATCATTATTCTTTCCATAGCTCTTCGAGTTGTAACTAGTTTGTGTTCTAAGGCTTTAGTAAGGCTCCAAGTTTTCAATGTACAGTATAAGGTGATACTAGTAGGACCATCTCATTAATACTTTTCTTTTCAGAGAAAGTGGCATTTTAGTTTTCATAATCTATTTTGTTCACTAAAAGCTCTCCATTACACGCTTATCCTTCTTTTCATTTCAGTCTCGTGTCCCGGGGTAAACACTTACTGTCTGTTCTAGGTAAGTATATTCATTAACAATCTTTGGAGGTTCATCCATAACTCTTATTTGCTGTCTCTCTGTATTTTCATTGAACACTATCTTAGTTTTACTCATATTAATTTACAGTCCTACATTTCTGCGTATTCTATTCAAATCTTTTATCAACTTTCCTAATTTCTCCCCATGATTCACAGCTATGTCATCTGCAAATCTTAAGTTGTTAAAGTATTTCCCCGTTAATTATAATTCCTACATTTTTTCCAATACAAATTTCTTAAAAACTTCTTCTAGGCACTATCTTTGTGTAGTTTTAGCGATGGCTGTACTTTCTGTATAGATATCTTTAAGTGTTCTAACACAAGATTCTTCTATTCCTTGTTTTTGGAGGGCTTTCATTACTGCTGAGATTTTGACGGAATCAAAAGCTTTCTCATAGTCTATTGATGCCATACATAGGGTTTTATCAAACTCTATTGATTTCTCCATTAGTTGGTTTAATTATTTGGACATGTCAGTTGTTTAATACTCATTTCTAACCATAGCCATGTAATTAAACTTGCTCTTAATTATATAGGTAAAGGGAGGAAGGAAACTGCGCGCGTTGTAGTTAAGGAAGGGTTTAGAGGTGAGAAGGGTTGAATCTGCATGTGCATGTATCTAAATATCCACCTGTCATTTTCTAAGCGGGCGTGTAAACTAATGTATGTATACATAAATATATATATATTATATATAATATATATATATATATATATATATATATATATATATATTATATATATATATATATATAAATATATATATATATATATATATATAAGTATCATATAATATCATAGATACATATAAATGAAAATATACAAATATGTGTATATATACATATAATAATATATATATGCGTATACACACAAATATGTATATATATATATATGTATATATATATATATATATATATATATTATATATATATATATATATATATATATATATATATATATATATTTATATATATATGACATAAGTAAGGCATATTAATTTGAGAGAGAGAGAGAGAGAGAGAGAGAGAGAGAG
>NC_090735.1:119499506-119504506 GCF_036898095.1 Palaemon carinicauda | reverse complement strand
TATCATGCATAGCAATTAGTCTTCGATATCCTCTCTCTCTCTCTCTCTCTCTCTCTCTCTCTCTCTCTCTCTCTCTCTCTCTCTCTCTCTCTCTCTCCGTGGATTACGCTCATTTTACTTTCCTCATTCAAAATGAAAATATGAGCATACGACCAAGATTAATTAACTCCCTCTCTCTCTCTCTCTCTCTCTCTCTCTCTCTCTCTCTCTCTCTCTCTCTCTCTCTCTCTCTGTTAATTACGGTCATTTTCTCTTTTCCCATTCAAAAGGAAAAAACTAGCATTATACCATAATTAATCTCTCTCTCTCTCTCTCTCTCTCTCTCTCTCTTCTCTCTCTCTCTCTCTCTCTCTCTCTCTCTCTCTCTCTCTCTCTCTCTGTTAATTACGGTCATTTTCTTTTTTCCCATTGCAAAGGAAAACATGAGCATTATACCATAATTAATTCTCTCTCTCTCTCTCTCTCTCTCTCTCTCTCTCTCTCTCTCTCTCTCTCTCTCTTTCCTAATGAGTTGGGCCATTTACCTATCTCCCACGAGACTAATGGTCCTGCTAAACTTTCTCAACACTCTATTTTTCCTACAGTACTTCTTCCTCTCCTTCAAAACTGTCTGATTAATTTATCTGGACTATCATTTCATTTCCCTGCTTTATTTCTCCATTACTTAGTGATTTATTAAGATTACCTACTTGTCCATCTCTTTAAAAAACAAACAAACTGGCAAACATGTATGGCGGTAGAATATTTCATTCATCTCCTGCTCTCATTCTTAAGATTAGATTCTCAATCTCTGGACTAACGAGTTCTTTAGGTGATCTCTCTCTCTCTCTCTCTCTCTCTCTCTCTCTCTCTCTCTCTCTCTCTCTCTCTCTCTCTCTCACACACACAAACATATCAGGAGTGAGCGTAGATGTATTTAAGAATAAGCTCGATAAATACCTAAGATGCATCCCAGACCATCCAAGACTGGAAGATGCAAAAGACACCGGAAGATGCATTAGCAACTCTCTGGTGGATATACGAGGTGCCTCACACTGAGGGACCTGGGGGAACCCAAACATAGAATAAGGCAATAAGGTAAGGCACGTACTCTAAGTACTTGAACACAATCATGACTGGTATTATAGACAATAGTATACCAACCAAGCCAAAAGTACCAATTATCTATCACTCAGTATTATTTGTACAGCAAGCAAACGCAGCAGCAACAGTAGCGTTATGTAGTAGTAAAAACGGCAGCAGTATAATGATTCATCAATTAGTATTTATGTAGCATATTGACTGACAAGGTGACTCACTAATATAACAGTAAATCACCAGTCAATGGAGTAAAATTGATTATTATTATTATTATTATTATTATTATTATTATTATTATTATTATCATTTGCTAAGCTACAACCCTAGTTGCAAAAGCAGGATGCTATAAGCCCAGGGGCTCCAACAGGGAAATTAACCCAGTGAGGAAAGGAAACAAGGAACAGTAAAATATTTCAAAAACCGTAACAACATTAAAGTAAATAGTTCCTATATAAAAAAATGAAAACTTTAACAAAACAAAAGGGAAAGGAATAAGATAGAATAGTGTGCCCGAGTGTACCCTCAAGCAAGAGAACTTTAACCCAAGACAATGGAAGACCATGTACAGAGGCTATGGCACTACCCAAGACTAGAGAACAATGGTTTGATTTTGTAGTTTCCTTCTCCTGGAAGAGCTGCTTGCCACAGCTAAAGAGTCTCTTCTACCCTTCCCAAGAAGAAAGCGGCCACTGAACAATTCTAGTGCAGTAGTTAACCCCTTCAGAGAAGAGGAATTGTTTGGTAATCTCAGTGTTGTCAGGTGTATGAGGACAGGAAAATATGTAAAGAATAAGCCAGACTATTCGGTGCATGTGCAGGTAAAGGTAAAATGAACCGTAACCAGAGAGAAGGATCTAATCATTCTAATGTAGTACTCGATAACAGTGTATTTCCTCTTGCATTCATTCATTCAATCTAAAGATATTCATTCTACAATGCATGATAATAAACAATAAAAAGGCTAAATTCAGCGTTCATTGACAATCTTTCTTTACTGCAGAATTCAGCCGAAATATTTTGAAAATCTATTCCAGTGAAACAGAAAATAATAATCCTTTGATTAATTCCCGAGATGAACGAAAAATACGGGGACTTACTTTCTAAACCAATGTGATTTATGCGCACCTAAACCTGTTCGTGTATCAAGACGTGTTATTGAGAGATGTTTTTCTTCGGGTTAATTTTAGCTGCGATATGCTCGAATCGAGGTCACCGAGAAAGGAAAAGAATCCGGTTACTTATTTGTCCGCTCTAATGGTGGAATCCGCTCGTTCACGTTTTCTATACATTTTCCACCTGATACGGACATGAAAAGAATCGCCTTTATTATGATGGATATATGTTTATCTATAACTATATCTGTCAATTGTAATAAGTGTATATTTACATTTCTTTGTGTATATATACATATACATATACATATACATATACATATACATATACATATACATATACATATATATATATATATATATATATAATATATATATATATATACATATACATATATATATGTATGTATAAATATATATATATATATATATATATATATATATATATATATATATATATATGTATATATATACATACATATATATATATTATACAGAACTATATATATATATATATATATATATATATATATATATATACATGTTTATATATAATGTATATATATATATATATATATATATATATATATATATGTATATATATATATATATATATATATATATATATATAAGCAGTTTAACACCTAACCCACGATTACGAAAACAAACGTGTTAAAATTTTCTGAAAATATCTAATCCTCCACGCCCACCTTAAACTTAAGACTTAATAACAATGCCAAGTAAATCACTCTTCAAATTACCAGGATTATTCCTCTTATTTTTTACGGCACGTGTGATCGTTGTGGTAATTTTCGCTGTCAAGAGTTTTGATTTGAGGATATGCATAACACATTCTGAGCTAGCGTTCTTATCCCTTTAGATTATGTAAAGCTCCTTTTATGCATGGTACGTTCAAGGGATAATAGATCGATATGGCATGTTTGCAAATGCTCGTTACGTGACATGATGAGGTAATATTTCTCTCCGAGATTCATTCTAAACAATGCCAGGTTTAAATTTGTAGGAAATATGTTATATAAACTGTTCAGTATCACTTATTATTATTATCTTTATTAAGAAGAAGTTTTGGAAAGAAGTGAAGAGAGTAAGGAAGGCTGGCTCAAGAATTGAAGAGACAGTGAAAGATGGAAAAGGGAGGTTGTTAAAAGGAGAGGAGGCAAGGAAAAGATGGGCGGAATATTTTGAAAGTTTACTGAATGTTGAGGATAATAGGGAGGCAGATATAATTGCTGTTGCAGGTGTTGAGGTGCCAGTGATGGGAGATGAGAATGAGAGAGAGAGAGAGATTACAATAGATGAAGTGAGGAGAGCACTAGATGAAACGAGAGTAGGAAAAGCGTCTGGTATGGATGGTGTGAGAGCAGAGATGTTGAAGGAAGGGGGTGTGGCTGTACTTGAATGGTTGGTGAGATTGTTTAATATGTGTTTTGTGTTGTCAATGGTACCAGTAGATTGGGTTTGTGCATGTATTGTACCACTGTATAAGGGTAAGTGAGATGTGCATGAGTGTTGTAATTCAAGAGGTATTAGTTTGTTAAGCGTAGTTGGAAAAGTGTATGGTAGAGTAATGATTAATAGGATCAAGGATAAAACAGAGACTGCAATCTTAGAAATACAGGGTGGTTTTAGAAGAGGTAGGGGTTGTATGAATCAGATTTTTACAGTAAGGCAGATATGCGAGAAATATTTACCAAAAGGTAAGGAGGAGTATGTTCCGTTTATGGATCTGGAGAAAGCGTATGATAGAGTTGATAGGGAAGCAATGTGGAATGTGATGAGGTTATATGGAGTTGGTGGAAAGTTGTTGCAAGCAGTGAAAAGTTTCTACAAAGGTAGTAAAGCATGTGTTAGGATAGGAAATGAAGTGAGTGATTGGTTTCCGGTGAGAGTGGGGCTGAGACAGGGATGTGTGATGTCACCGTGGTTGTTTAACTTGTATGTTGATGGAGTGGTGAGAGAGGTGAATGCTCGAGTGCTTGGACGAGGATTAAGACTGGTAGACGAGAATGACCATGAATGGGAGGTAAATCAGCTGTTGTTTGCGGATGATACTGTACTGGGTGCAGACACAGAAGAGAAGCTTGGCTGATTAGTGACAGAATTTGGAAGAGTGTGTGAGAGAAGGAAGTTGAGAGTTAATGTGGGTAAGAGTAAGGTTATGAGATGTACGAGAAGGGAAGGTGGTGCAAGGTTGAATGTCATGTTGAATGGAGACTTACTTGAGGAAGTGGATCAGTTTAAGTAATTGGGGTCTGTTGTTGTAGCAAATGGTGGAGTGGAAGCAGATGTACGTCAGAGAGTGAATGAAGGTTGCAAAGTGTTGGGGGCAGTTAAGGGAGTAGTGAAAAAAAGAGGGTTGGGCATGAATGTAAAAAGAATTCTATATGAGAAAGTGATTGTACCAACTGTGATGTATGGATCGGAGTTGTGGAGAATGAAAGTGACGGAGAGACAGAAATTGAATGTGCTTGAGATGAAGTGTCTAAGGAGTATGGCTGGTGTATCTCGAGTAGATAGGGTTAGGAACGAAGTGGTGAGAGTGAGAACAGGTGTAAGAAATGAGTTAGCAGCTAGAGTGGATATGAATGTGTTGAGGTGGTTTGGCCATGTTGAGAGAATGGAAAATGGCTGTCTGCTAAAGAAGGTGATGAATGCAAGAGTTGACGGGAGAAGTACAAGAGAAAGGCAAGGTTTGGGTGGATGGATGGAGTGAAGATGTGAGAGAGGCAAGAGAGCGTGCTAGAAATATGAATGAATGGAGAGCGATTGGGACGCAGTTCCGGTAGG
>NC_090735.1:119489506-119492006 GCF_036898095.1 Palaemon carinicauda | reverse complement strand
TTCTTTTTTTTTTTCGTATAAAAGATAATGGTAACAGTATTTCCGATAGCTGTTCACGATTTATTTTTTCCTACTCTTTTCATTTCACGTTAAATATCAACAGAATTCTCTCTACTTTGGCTTTCTATTTACTTGTTCTCATACAAGGTTTAGAAGATTTCAAACTAGCTCAAGATCTTTCACCACCCACGCTACGACCAGGGAAAACCAGGCAATGACTGTCAATGATCCAGTAGCTAGCGTGTTAAGTCACCCAACCCTAAAATTATGGCTCAAACGCCTTACCCACGGATTGTTAGTATCTGATGTTAGATAACATTAACTTTTGACTCTAACTTACCTTGTAGTCACGTTATACGTATTGAATGAAGAAGCAGGAATTACATTATTTCCTTTTACTAACTTGATTAATTTTCTTCATTTCGAAAACAAGAAAATTCTCTCACAGAGTTTTTGCATTCATTTTACTCATCTGGAAGCGATTTTAACGTTTCTGATGCTGTCTCAATAGAGTTTTTGCATTCATTTTATCCATCTGGAAGCGATTTTAACGTTTCAGGTGATGTCTCAATAGAGTTTTTCCATTAAATTTATTCGTTTCGTAATTAAATTCACTTCACATTAATGATCGGCGTCAATGATCTTAGATGTCAGGATGCCAGAAATCCTCATATCAATTAATTAATGAATACCATATCATGAACTATGTGAAATTTAGCAGTTGTGCCACAGCAGCTTATTGACTGAAAGAGCCAAAGCACAAAGGAATTATTACATGAATAATAAACAAAGGGTCGAGAAGATAAGATGATTAAGTGGAATCGAGATGACACATTGAGAAAACTTAATTGAGGTAAAATAAATATTTAATTTATATTAAAAAGGGATTTAAATCATCTAAGAAAGTTGAGTTTTGACGTATTGATATAAAAGCAGTTCAGATTTTATGTATCGATATAAAATCTATTTTTACTGAAAATGGCTTCTAATGATAAAGACTTCTCGTATTTTCAATTTGGTGTAGAAAGGTTCCTATGCTGGTAAAGATAAAAATTTTCATTTACGACCAAACAAAATGACGAGCAACTAATCAATTGATAAAAACTCTGGACCCTTTTATCATAGAAAAATAAGAGAATTACTGTTGCTGTAAAAATACGAAAAACTTAAAAAATATGTTTTTATTACATTTACTAAATTCTTATCCGGCTTTATACTTTGCCATGTATTTAGCCACTTGTTTTCTAAACATTTGCGTGTAAAAATAATTGCCTGAATTGATGAATCTAACCATTGATAGGTACTCGTTTAAGCTTTGTAAATCGAAAAATTCTCAGGTTGATCGTCATATGTTTTTATGTTTTATCACGATTGCAAATGTCTATGTCTATCTGGGCGATTTATGATCTCGTGTCGAGAAATATCAACTACTTAAGTGTTTCTTGAACTCAAGAAAAGGGACATGTACAGAAGGTAGTAACATACTCACTGTTACGATCTCACTCAAGGTGACATACACAAGAGTCATATCAGTATTGACTCTGACATATACCTCAGCGTCTTGTGATTGCAAAGGTTGCCGACGAGTTCAACCTTTCTAAGATTAACCGAATCTCATCTTACCCAGCTATGAAAGTAAATGGCATCAATAGAACCGGGAAAAAGGAAACCAGGAGCCTTCATATCTCTGATTGGTACTAATTTAAACAGGCTAGAACAAGATACAACCTTCCTCGTGTATATTTAATGTAATATAGTATTAAAATTATCTGCACTTTATAACTTGAAATAACAAAAAAATTTTAACACCTGTTGGAATGCAGTATTTTATCTGATATCAAATTGAGCATTCAAACCCTGTCATGCAATATCCGGCAACTCTCCACTTGAAGGTGTTCCATCTTCACGAATTCTCATTTATCATTTCCCTATCAGATTTACATTAGGTCCTCAACGCTCCATGTTCAAAGCTATCGCTCAGTATCAGTGCAATCATAAAGAAGCAAGAAACGCCAATAGATTGAAAATGTCTGAATTTACACCGTGAAACGTTTAAGCGGAGGTGTTTTCTGTTAAACAAACAATGTGAGTGTTAACACACACTTCCGTACTAGAGTTGCACGTCGTATCTTTAGACAGGCAGACCAGAAAAGGCTTCCATTGATTATTGGAACATTAACCGCGTCAAGACTGGGCTGGATCTGGGTGAATGCATGCTTAGTTGCTATGTATGTCTCCTGTGCTTGGAAACGTCTGTGATTGCGTTTGTTTAGGTTTACTAATACGTTCAACCATTCCAGGTTTTCTGTTTTAAAACTTTTTTTTTCGAACTGACTGATAATTAGAGAAGTTTACCGTTATTCCCATTAGGTTAATCCCATATTAACTATAGATAGTCCATTTCTTTTAGCGATGCATATTTGCACCGACTCGCACCGGTGCCCTTTTAGCTCGGAAAAGTTTCCTGTTCGCTGATTGGTTAGAATTATCTTGTCCAACC
>NC_090735.1:119474506-119484506 GCF_036898095.1 Palaemon carinicauda | reverse complement strand
GATGTGTCTTAACGTTAAATCCGAGAAATAGAAATCCTTTGGGTGTTATGAGAAAATAAACTTTATTATATGTACAATTGAAAAATCAATAAAAACTCGAAGAGGAAAGGCAAGTATCATTGTATGACTTTTGCACAGCGGAAAGTTAAAAATCAATACGTAAATTAAAGTATCTTGCGTTGCATATTAAATCTATTTCAGGTGTGTACATTTATGTGGAGTCACTTCCTTTAACAGAAAAAGCAAAATCTTTAGGAAATATATATATATATATATATATATATATATATATATATATATATATATATATATATATATATATATATATATATATATAACTCCATCTCCATTCCGCAGAAAATTCTTTTCGGTGACTGATAGGAAAGCTGAAAGACTATATAGCCCCACCCCCACCCCCCAAAAACCCCCGTTCATATGTCCGGCCAGAATTTCATGGACTCTTAACTCCCAGGCTTTAAAAGGTTTTTGTATGAGTTTTCATTCAAAATATTGAAAAAAAAATATTGAAAAGGAAATGAAGTTTTTTTTTTTTTTTTTTTTTTTTTTTGGGGGGGGGGGGGGGGGGCATTGCCAGAATTTAAGCCTATGAAAAAGATACAGCTGTTCAACATTATTTCATCAACGCTATTACGAGCATGAGTCACAGTTTGAGGTATTTCAATTTATTATTGAGAAAAATAAACTTCAACATAAGATCATTTATTTGCATTTGACCTTGAAATCATCCAAGCCACTGTAATATGAATGGATCTTCATACACGCTTGATAGAGAGCAAACACATTTTGAAATATGCATATCAATGAATAATTAGATACCTACATAAACAAATTAGTTAATTTATAATGTGATATATGAATAATAAATAGCTAGGTGACTTGATACATAAGTGGATATAGTAATGTATATGAAGAAATAGATACAAAAATGACTTGATAGATAGATAGAAATGATGAATAGATATATAAAGCAATATCTAGGTAAAATATTGGAAAATAACAATGAATTAGAGGTGAACTACTTAAAAAAAAAAATTTTTCGAGTGAGATACGGGACTCACAAACAAAAGAAATAAAAAACTACCTAACATTTCAGCGGAAAAAAACCACTAATGATAACCGTTTTCACAAAATAAATACAAGCATTAGACGACGGACAAAGAAAATACGTACATAAATAAACAAAGAAGCCTTTGTCATTACCAACACACTAACGCACACACACATAACCCACATATGAATTTTGAAGGATACCAACAAAGCAAGCAAATATTTTCCGTTGGATTTAAAAGGACTTCCCTCTAACAATATGGGATAAGAGAGACCTTCATTTCTTTACTCTTCACCAGAGGCCGAGTGTATATATGGTCATCCCGCCCAAAATCAACACTTATCTTGAGATTTTCTCAGGTGGAAACACACAGGTTTTCTGTTCCACTTGATAAAGCATACATTATCTATATATATATATATATATATATATATATATATATATATATATATATATACATATATATATAAATATATATATATATATATATATATACATATATATATATAAATATAAATATATATATATATATATATATGTATATATACTGTAGATATATATATATATATGTATATATATATATATATATATATATATATATATATATATATATATATATATATATATATAGGGAGAGTTATCAACCCTTGTTTAAGAGGAGAAACTGTTAGTGCTGTAAAAATATTCTGCGAAGGTAATTGATTCCTAATTCAGTGACTTAGGAATGAATTTACCAGTGATTATTGTCCCTTTGTCCTTTGAAGATATACCATTAAAGATAAGATAATATACTAGTAAAGAATACGAAAAAAAACAACATACATCATATGTTCATGATGATAACTTCGTAGTAATGCATTCTGACCATAAAATTGCACTCAGGCTTTTAGAAAATGAAAAACAAAGAAAATTAAAGGAAGACATATATTACCAATAAACACAAATTATTAACAAACTGTTTGTTACCTTCCAGGAAACATAATCTGAAAATGTTTCCAGGAAGTCCAAAGCGAACCTCAAGAGCAACACATAACCATATACTTTAGTGCACTAGAGTTTACAATCTAATGAAGATTTACTCAAGATGCAACTTTTATTTAGCGTGGTGTCTTTGTTAACGAGGAGGAAGAACATCAAGAGAGAGAGAGAGAGAGAGAGAGAGAGAGAGAGAGAGAGAGAGAGAGAGAGAGAGAGAGAGAGAGGAAGGGTTCCAGTAGCAGTCTCTAGTGTCTTTGTTTTTGAGATAAAGCAAGCCTTGAGTCAGAACTGCCTTAACAACTCGAGGAGCAACTCGTGTTATCTTAACCTCTTTCCCTAATTCCAGTTCAACCTCCTCCAGACTCCCCACCCCACCGTCTCTCTCTCTCTCTCTCTCTCTCTCTCTCTCTCTCTCTCTCTCTCTCTCTCTCTCTCTCTCAAGCCTTATAGTGTGAGCTTAGAATTGTGTAACACTTTTCTGTGACTAGCTGGTTTGTGTGTCTTTGTTCTTGCCTCCTGAGAACATATGTGTAATAATAATAATAATAATAATAATAATAATAATTATAATAATAACTAATAATAATAATATACTCAAAGAAAGCACATCATGAGGAACTAAAACGGTCACTTGGTAGGATGCATACCTTCGCTAATACCATATCACAAGATAGGTAATTGAATTATGCACATTATGACACTAGTTTCATGCACACCGGATAAAAATTGACCATGATGCAGTAAAAAGCCTTTTTTACCTTGATCTTTGGCCTAATCACTCCCAAGTCTGAAGATAAGCAATTGAATTATCACATTTTGGCATTAGTTTCATGCAAATCGGATAAACACTGACCGCGATATAGAAAAAAATATGCTTCTTATCTTTTCATTACCTTGACCTTCACCTTTGACCCAATTACTCCAAAAGATCAAATCAAATTGTCCTTTGATTCCAGTCAATAATCCCACTAAATTTCATGAGATTCAGTGAAATAGTTTTTAGTTGTGAGAATCACAAAGAAACAAACGTACAGACATAAACAAACTTGAACGGGCACTCGGTAGAGCGCATACCTTCATCTATATCATGTTTTAAATAAAAATACAGGCAGTTGAATTATGCATATTTTGACCCTAGTTTCATGTAAGTCGGATATAAGTTGACCTAAAAATAGTAAATAGACGCTTTTGACCTTTTCATGACCTTGACCTTGACTTTTGACCCAATCACTCCCAAAATCTAATGAAATTGTCCTTGAATCATGGTGAATCATCCCACTAAATTTCATGAGATTCGGTTAAACAGTTTTTGATTTGTGAGATTCACAAACATACAGAAAGACATACAAACAAATAAATACAAGCCGCCAATCAAAACGAAGTTGGCGAAGGCAAATATGTGACACGATAATTGAGTAATATATTTTCATTAATGTAAAGTGACCGATGACATTTGTGAGTAAAATAAGCTTATCTTAATAAAGATTCAAAGACCAGGTAAGAGGAGTGAAATGCAGGATAGATGAAAGATGATTTAGAAGAAATAGGAATATGAGCGTCCTCTGTGACATTTAGTTGAGTAGCGAAAGGAAGAAGACTGAGCTGGTACTAAACCGTATTGTTATTGATTTTTATTTATGATTACTAAGGAGTAAAGAGGATACTTATTATTTTCGTCAGTAATGCGCTGATCTTTCTCTTCCCTGGGGGAACATGTATAGACTAGAACAGCTATCAAATATGGATATGCGAGTATTAAATAAACATAATTCATGCACTATCGAGAAAGAAAGAAAGAAGTATCTAACACAGGACTGCGTAGAAAATAGTTATCTAGATTTGTTACTGATATGAATAAAGCAAGGCAAATAACAGAAATATGAAGAAGGAAAATAAGAAGAAAAAAGGGGATGAGAAAAAACTTTTGTCTTGGGGCCTTTGAGCTGAGGTTAGATGCGTCACCAAAATACGCAAGAATGCGTAATTCGACAGCGTGCATAGGGTATTGCTGGAAAGAGGCATACTGAGGTGTTACTGACAAAGGTTCGCAGATTGTCTATGACGTCATAAAGCCGCAAAGACCTTTCATTACATGGTTTCTTCCGTTACAGTGTTGTTGGTGCGAATTACATCGTGCCATCTTAGAAATCAACTACATTATATTATAGGTTGTGGTGGCCCATTGGAAACATCCCTGCCTGGCGTTCTGCAGGACGGGAGATCGAGACCCGCTCAAACTCGATAGTTACTTATAGTGTCTGCAACCTCACCATCCTTATGAGATAAGGTTGGGGGGCCGGTTTGGGGGAGTCTATAGGTCTACCTGCTGTCATCAGCAGCCATTGCCTGCCCCTCCCTGGCCGTAGCTTGGGTGGAGAGGGGTCTTGGACACTGATCATACGGATATACGGTCAGTCTCTAGGGTATTGTCACTGTCCTTTACCTCTGCCATTCATGAGTGACCTTTAAATCTTTGCTGTTTACTCTTCCACCGTTTCCCTCTGCCTCTTCCTAACTATTAGTCCAGCTTCTCTAACTTTAACTAGCAACTGTTTCACATTTCGATAATTGATCCTGGCTCCATTAGTAAGGGGTTTCCTCGGAGGCTAAACCTCTTCTTGGGGGTGATTCATTTTCTTGCTGAATATACGCACCCGCCCCTCCTGTGTGTGGGTTTTGTTCACAGAATTCATTAATGAGAAGCTCTGGAGGAATGGCCTTTGCCAGATGGTGAAAGGTCAACCAGCTGTGGATTGAAATGGCCGGTTGTGGCAGGTGGCACCGTATCAGCATTGGCATCACGAAGGCGTTCAGGGCAATTTCTCCGTCGAATAGGAGAAAACTTCTTCCCATGAAGAAAATCCGATTAAGTATATTATTTTCCTATTAAAAAATATTAAATGGAATAAGGTGATTACAATTTTAACTTTCTACCTAAATGTTTGCGTTAGAAAGATATAAAAGTTGAATGAAAATTGAATCTTAACATTCGGAACCTATATAATTATTATCCCATTCCATTTTTCTTGCTGTTTTGGACATTAATTCTTGGAACCTGTATTCACCATAGAGTTACAATGAAAATTGTCAAGTTTTTTAGACAAATAAATCTCAAGAACGATTTTTATTATCACAAAAACATGAAATTGGAGAAAAAAAGAACTCAAACAAGATCAATATTATAAAGACTATAAATTTCAAAAACAAAAAGTAAATAAAAAGCCAAAGTCGGACATCACGAACAACTCATAAAAGAACAATGGATAGAACATACAATAACAATTTAGAACAAAGATCAGAAATCAAGTGCTATCGATGAAAGAGCGTCGCTGCATATCCCCAAAAAGATGATCAATATACATGAATACTAACACAAACAATAACAGACCGACGACCACTAGCAACAGGCAGAGTGCACCCAAACAAAATAAAGGAGACGAGACCACTTTCGAATCCTCTCAAGTGCTGACGCTTGCTCCAATTATCCTCAAGTAACCTATCTTTTCTCGCTCCCCTCTCACGCAGACATATTCTCCTCAGATATCCCCATTTTAACTCTGCCCCCCTATCCCTCCCTCCGTTATCTAATCCCCCACACCCCAAATTCGTCATAGATTACATCTTTAGAGGTCTTACAGACACGCAGTGTGACGTCACATACATAAATTTAGGGGTTTATTGTAGATCAAAAGCTAACAAAGATAAGTGACAAGGTGAAAAAAAACAAATATTTGATACAAGGAAATAATATTATAAAAGGGAAATGGTGAACATGATTTGGCTCTATCGAGAATGAGCATAGATGGTAAGCATGAGGGATTGGTAGTTATTGGTTGTTATTGTTCCTCCTCTAAACTAGCGACTGGTAGTTGGTAGTTGACAAAACCACCCCTAGTACCAGCTAAATAAAGAAGGGCATATAGGCTCACTGTATTGTTAAAGGAAGAGGAAATGTCAGTTTAGACTCTGGACAAGAGGAAGGGGGAAACGAGCAGATCCCTGTATTAGAAACTGCTTTGGGATTGATTTGAAAACAGTCCATGTTTACAAAGACTTAATATGAAAATGACAAAAAGTGAAACCCCCTCCCCCCCCCTCTCTCTCTCTCTTTATATATATATATATATATATATATATATATATATATATATATATATATGTATAATATATATATATATATATATATACTATTATATATATATACAGTATATATATATATATATATATTATATATATATATATATAATTATATCTATCTATCTACCTATCTATATATATATATATATATATATATATATATATATATATATTATATCTTTCTCTTTAAGGGAAGAAACGAGCTAACTCATATTTCACAATATCTTTCTAGAATGATTTAAAAACGACAATATCCTATTTACACGAAGCTTCACTTCTGATGAAAAGCAAAACGAGCCCTCTCACCTCTCCCTCTTCCTCATTCCCTACCCCCTCCCACATCACACTCTGTCTCTCTCTCTCTTCTATTATTCACAGGATATCAATAGAATTTTATTTATTTCTTCCGGGTTCAAAACAACCTTAATTGGACCGAACTTTGTCGGTATTTCTGCCGACAGCAAATCAGAAGTTGACTCACGAGATGATTTAAAGTATGTAAACATGATGCTGTCCTCACGAAGTTAAATTGCCGTTTGATGGTGGTTATATTAAATGTTATATTGTTAGCAAATACGTCTTTTTATAGTCTTCTAATGTTAATTAATTTGATTAATGGTTATGTGAAATGTTGGTGGAACTGACACCAAATTCAGGAGATTTCTTGGCCTTTGCCGCATCAAGCGAAACAAGTTGATAACGTTAAGTACGCTGCTCATATTTCATTGCTTTAAAATAATGGCTAAAGGGGGTAATTCGTTAATACCGATATTTATTACTATATGTAATAAAATCAAGTTTAACGTCCATAGATAATTTTTTTTTTTTTTTCTTTTTTTTTTTAAGCAGTAGTATCTCTTAGGATTTAAGCTGGCCCTGAATGGAGGTGTACCCGAAGGTTAGAGTGAATCTAGAATAGATTTGGAACAAAGCTGTATCTTCAAATGTAACGAAAATGCTGTTAAAATCAACCCTTAATCAGATAATGAACTACATTGCACTTTTAGGGAACTAAGACCCACTTTCCAAACTTTGCCTGATGATTAAGACCATATCCGAGATCAGATTCATTCATCTTAATCATCTTTCTTTCAGGTAATGACTTGCATCGTGATGTTGGGAATCAAGACTCAATGTCAAACAACTTTTGATGATTAACTCGAATCCAAACTCTATTTCGTGAAGCATAACCAAGGGAAATTCGATTCACACTTACAGCGGCTGAGAATGATTAATTGGTTTCTATTAATCTTGCCTTTAAACAGCATATGTTATTGGCAATTTAACGTGCAAAAACCGAACTGGAATTCATAAGTTAATTACATGATACAAGGTTCGTAATCCTTCTTTTAAAAGAATAGAGATATAACTAAAGATGAATATGTAAACGATCAGAGTTACAGCTTTTTTTTTTTTTTTTGAAGAGAGGAAAACGAGGATAACATTCAATCATTCATGAATTATGAATAAGAGAATAGGGAAGTTAAGTTTTGACGTTTAGTTTGGTTCTTACTGCATTGTCGTATATCCTTATGATTAATGTTTTCAAAGTCAGAGATAATTCTGAATAATTTGCAATGGTTGTTCACACCCTATAATTGAGAATTACATACATACATATATGCACGTGTAAATCCATATTTATGCATATATACAGTACACAGACTCAGGCGCGACGCACACACACACACACACACACATAAATATATATATATTATATATATATATATATATATATATATATAGAGAGAGAGATGAGAGAGAGAGAGAGAGAGAGAGAGAGAGAGAGAGAGAGAGAGAGAGAGATACATACATACATATATACATAATATATATATATTATATATATATATATATATATATATATATATTATATATATATATATATATATATATCATATATATACTGCATATATTGCTTATGCATGTGACTGTTTTGTGCTTACTAAGATACAGAGGGAGCCACAAAACACTAACAGATTATAAGTTAAGCTTACCATCTATTCAAAAGTGTTTTGTCAATTCTAAAATATAAACATAAATATAAAAACTTTACTGCTTTAGGAAAGTGATCGAAGAGGACATTTAGACATATGCAGGCTAAGGTCCTCGGACTAATTCATACATTTCTCAACAAAATAAAACACAGCAGGGAAGAAAAGCAAGTATTTCTATTAATAGATAGAGAAATAAATAGACAAACTACCTAATTATTTTTTTAACAGCTACAGAACTCATATTGTAACCACCTAAAATAAAAATCAAGAAAAGTAACATTTCAGACTTGCCGGAGAATGACATTATAAATGCTGCAAGTGATTTCATAGGGAGAATAATTTCATTTCCCTTAAAGCTGATATCATACCATCACAAAATTCAAACGCAAACAATATTGTCATAAATGTTTCGGTAATAAATGACTGTTATTTGCGCAAAATAATAAATTAATAGCCAAGTCCATTGATTGTTCGAATTATTAACAACTGCATTTTTCTCATTCAACAGAATCTGAGGCCAAAGACCCATGAAGGCAAGATAAAAAGCCTTCAATGAAAATAAATTTACTAAATTCGTAAGTCACAACTTTGAGGTTGCGGTAGGCCGTACCTCCTGGTCACAATCAATAGATCTCTCTCTCTCTCTCTCTCTCTCTTCTCTCTCTCTCTCTCTCGCATCTTTATTGCTAAGGTAGGTCATAAGATATTTTCACGCTCAGCTTTACATTTTAACAAATGACGTAGGTAAACAAATCCTTATGCTAAACGACACTTGAATAACTTGATTATACTTTGGATACAGTTAAACTACCAATTGAGAATATTTATCATCTGACTAACTTTGGCAAGGCATCACAAAGATAGAAAGATGAATATTATTTTAATATTTGTTGTAATCCAGATCACGCACACGTACATATCAAACTTACCAGTAATACTGGCAATATTCTATTTTGTTTTTGCAAGCTTCCAGAGCTAAGACTCAAAGTAAAAGAAAAATAAATTCCTTTATTTCATTCTAGCCATCACTCAAGTCATGTATTTATTTTACATGAAGTGCGTTTGTATGGAATTTTCATACATGCATTTAAATACGCTAATATACAGATAACTGGTAAAATAACGATAAAAAAAAATAACCATAATCTTATCTTCTTTAAATCTATTAGATTTACCATGAAAGGAAAATTACCTCTACTGTTTTAATCAATTTTCAGAGCAAAACTATATATACATAGGAAAAATATAATGATTTTACCTATCCTCTTTAAATCTATCAAAGTAAATACGCATCATCTCCTTCCTCCAGTTTTATTTATTGCATAAACGCGGCTGGAAACGAGAGAGTGGATGGTAATTTGCAAGATAAATTTCCCATACAAATGGGAGTTGGAAGGAAGTTGAAAGGTGAATTATTCAAACTGTAGGGAAACAAGGGAAAATGGGGTTGTTATAAGACCAGTAGCTGGTGTGTTAGAGAGAGAGAGAGAGAGAGAGAGAGAGAGAGAGAGAGAGAGAGAGAGAGAGAGAGAGAGAGAGAGAGAACACTAAAAGTAATATACAGGAGTTAAAAAAAAGATGATATCATAAATTTACGGATATCAGCAATCAGGATGTTTCATTTCCGAAGGAGGATTATGGAGCGCCGTTAAGATAACTGTGAGGGCGAGTGAGAGCTATGATATAGTAATCACAATCTCCTCCTTTCTCTCTCTCTCTCACATACACGCGTACACGATTTTATTACACACACACACACAAATATATATATACATCATATATATATATATATATATATATATATATATATGTGTATACA
>NC_090735.1:119460216-119465216 GCF_036898095.1 Palaemon carinicauda | reverse complement strand
TAATTTAAACAGGCAAGAACAATATACAACCTTCCTTGTGTATATTTAATGTAATATGGTATTAAAATTATCTGCTTTTTATAACTTAAAATAATAAAAAAATATTTAACACCTGTTGGAATGCAGTATTTTATCTGATATCAAATGAGCATTCAAACCCTGTCATGCAATATCCGGCAATTCTCCACTTGAAGGTGTTCCGCCTTCACGAATTCTCATTTATCATTTCCCTATCAGATTTACATTAGGTCCTCAACGCTCCATGTTCATAGCTATCGCTCAATATCAGTGCAATCATAAAGAAGCAAGAATCGCCAATAGATTGAAAATGTCTAAATTTACACCGTGAAACGTTTAAGCGGAGGTGTTTTCTGTTAAACAAACAATGTGAGTGTTAACACACACTTCCGTACTAGAGTTGCACGTCGTATCTTTAGACAGGCAGACCAGAAAAGGCTTCCATTGATTATTGGACATTAACCGCGTCAAGACTGGGCTGGATCTGGGTGAATGCATGCTTAGTTGCTATGTATGTCTCCTGTGCTTGGAAACGTCTGTGATTGCGTTTGTTTAGGTTTACTAATACGTTCAACCATTCCAGGTTTCCTGTTTTAAAACTTTTTTTATTTCCGAAATGACTGATAATTAATTAGAGAAGTTTACCGTTATTCCCATCAGGTTATCGCATGTTAACTATAGTACACTAGTACACCTTTAAAAAAATCGTAAAATGCACAGTGATCACAGTACAAAGTTATGTAGTCTTATACCTTCTTGCGCACATTCATGCTTACTTGATTAGACTACACTCTACTTAGAATAAAAGAATATGCTGTATCGAAATGCAAGTGTCTGTAGGTATGTTATGCACAAATCAAGTAAAGCATAGGTGCAATATTATCAATGCATTATGATATTGTAGATACTCGAGCATGTAGTCACATATGTTTTAAATAAGTTAAATACATACATTACATTATATTCTTAGGCATAGTGTATTCACGGACATATGTGATATAAACCCCCCCCCCCAAAAAAAAAAAAAAAAAAAAAAAAAAAAAAACAATGTATGAATACATTGTACATATATGCGCACACACATTCATATAGACAAAGCATACGCATATGCAGCCCGAGAGGACTAAAGCGGAGTTATAAAAGATGTTTACTCAGACAAGAATAAAGACGTAAAGGAGGAGGAAGAGGAGGAGGAAAAAGAGGAGGAGGAAGAGGAGGAGGAGGAGGAAACGACGTCCACCTGAAGAGTAATATCAAGAGTCGGAAGAAACTACGGCAACCCAAAGAGGAAGGAAGATGAGAAGAGGACCAGGAGATGACCCGAAGTGGAATAAAGAAAGGAACAGGAGGTTTTTGTGACCCAGCTGTTCGGCGCACACAAAAGGCTGCCCTTTGTTTGTTTACGTTATCAACGGGAGCAGCAGCACATGCTAGATCCCTCCCTCCCCCTCCCTCACTAGCTGTTCTCTCCTACCAAGAAGACTGACCCCACCCTAGCCCACCCAGGCCCTATCTCGAGGTCGTCCACTGACTTGAAAGCCATCATCCATCTGCCGTTTACATCCATCACCTTCAATCACTTCTCCTCCGCTTGGGTGAATCATGAGAGAATGTAGACTTCTCACCAGATTCTCTCTCTCTCTCTCTCTCTCTCTCTCTCTCTCTCTCTCTCTCTCTCTCCTCTCTCTCTCTCTCTCTCTAAACGTGAATATTTTTAGAAACTAGAAAATTAATAGTTTTTCTTTTTTGTACTGCTTGTGAAACTGACAGAATAATCTCTAAAACAAACCTATAGTTGCTAAAAAATTGAAGTATTTCACAAATGTAATAAACAATGCTTACCAACAGAAACCTCAGAATGTGGAATTTCCATGTTTTTTTTTATGCAAATTGTAGCCGATTCGTATTCCTAATTCAAAGATTTAAAACTCGCTGATTCTCTTGGTAGCTTGTCTGCAATTTACATAATGTCATCCCACGTAGAAAACGGGTAGCATTATTCTGGTTTAGTAATATAAGCTGAATGAATTTCCTGAATTTGTGTCTGACAGTTAATGCACAAGCAAACATGAATATCTATGTATCTATCAATCTATCTATCTGGATATATATATATACACGCACATACACACACACAAACACACACACAAACACACACACACACACACATATATATATATATATATATATATACATATATATACATATTTTCATATATATAATATATATATATAGATAAATATATAATATATCTACATATATATAAACATATATATTTGTATATACATATATATATATATAGATATATAAAAAATATATATGTATATATAAACATATATCTACATACATATATATATATATATATATATATATATATATATATATATATATATATATATATATATATATATATACAGTATACTGTACAGGTATATACACATATCTATTTGTTACTATTCACACAATAGAGAAAGTACTAATTTTCTTACAATCTTACTACAGTAAAATCTAAATTTATTCTCTTTCCAGTTTGGAGAGAGAGAGAATTCGGGAATTAAAAGTTATGAATAGGATCCATGTCCGTATGTTATATTCTTGAAAATTTCTTTATTACTTTTAGATTACTTGTCATTGTTGTAGATCTCGGTGGTAACAGGCCAGGTGCTGTAGATTATTGACTTTGTGATATTTTTTGAAATCCACTTATTACTTTATATATATATATATATTATATATATATATATATATATATATATATATATATATATATATATATATATGTATGTATATATATTATATATATACATATATATATATATATTATATATATATATATATATATATATATATATATATATAGATATGTATATATATTATATATATATTCATATATAGACATATATATATATATATATATATATATATATATATATATATATATATATATATATATATATATATATTCTTTTTTCGGCAAATCAATCCAATACATTATAGCGTTAAGGAATTCACCACTAACCAGCCCTTTACTTTATAAGTAACAATACTTATTACAATCGACCCATAGACGTTAAAGAAGTTATGTTAAATATCAGAGACAAACTAAAATAAATAAAGGAGGTCAAACACTGAATGTGAAACAACATCAGGTAAATTTGGAAGCCACAAGCTGCGCTCAGTACCTTAACAAATTATCTTTTAAAGGTTTCTTTCCAGGGTTTCGGTCGTGCTTCAAAGGCATCTCGATGGTTTGCTACCTGTTATTGCATTTACATGAAGAAAATTCTTGTTCGGTGACCTGTCCTGTTCCTCCTTCAAATCAAGGAGATGCTATACCTTTGTAGAAATGTGTCTTGTTATTAATAATAATAATACAAGCACACACACGCATATATATATATATATATATATATATATATATATATATATATATATATATATATATATACTGTATACACTGTATATATTATAGATATATGTCTACACACACACACACACACACACACACACATATATATATATATATATATATATATATATATATATATATATATATATATATATATATATATATATATATATATATATATATATATATATATATATATATAAACACAGTGTTGCTACTACATTCATTTTCCAAGTGCTGAATCTTGGGTAGAGAAATTCATGCAATTATTTTAGTAGACTTACAGGAAAAAGCTAATTAAAGTAGCAAAGAAAAATTTTAGAATCTGAATGAACTGTTACAAAGAACTCCGAAATTGTTACAGCCCACACAGGAAAATTAAAAGAAAAATTAGATTTGAAAGAGAATATAATTGTAGAAAAAAAGAGAGATAGGAGAGGGCACACGTCTGCATTCACCAAATATTTTCGTCGAGTGTAACTCCGGCAGAAATAAATTATGGAAGAAGCATTTTGCAGCGCTCTTAATTTAATCAGATAGTGGCAGCGAGTGTGTTTGTGCAGTGAGATATATACACGAATGCCTAATGCAAAAACAGGCATAAATGCAGAGTGTAGCTGTAATAAACTCGGTGTTAGGATTACAAAAGGAAAACCAAGAGGTTCTGATATTGTGGTTGACTCTTTTAGGGGTGAAAAGGAAAATGACAATAAGTGCGGAGGGCAATAATCATCTGCATTAAAATGTCTGTCGTAAGAAATCTTTATGTTGCACACAGTTAAAAAAAAAAAAGAAAAAAAAATTGCTGTATAAGGCAACAAAAGCATGCCTAAAGTATAAAAGAACAAAAAAGTGGGTGACGTAACGGAAAATGTAATAGGAAAATGAAGAACAAGTAAAATAGGGGAAGAGACCTTTGAATAGAGTCGCTATAAGTGATAAACCCAATCGAGTCCTGTTAAGTTATGGAATTGGAACGATAACACTTTGTAATGTTCAAATAAACCGCAAAGCCAATAGAACTTGTCCTGGTGCTATTTATGGTCTACTTACAAATATTCGCATTCTTGCTGAGCGATTTAGAGGATAACAAATTTAGATGTCTCCTGTTGTATGCCATTTGGGATTGGAAAATGAAAGGTAATGTAGGAAAACCAGAAGCCGAATCCTGTTTTCAGTACGTTTCCGAATGGTTCTAATTTAATGAAAGGAAGTGAGGGTTCAAGAGTCCACTTGAACTTTGTTAAAAAGAGTCTCATACATGTCAAGGATTGGGTCATTCATATTCATATTCATTACTTAATCAAATGGAACTCATGTATTCAATGAAAATTAGTGTTAAGGAGGCTGTTGAACATCCGTGAAATGGCCACACTTACACGTCCTGGAATGAATTTCCAAATGGTATGATAGGGGATTTATATGATGACAGCCTTAGTCATCAGAGTGGCCAAATGATTAAATATATGATGACGGCCCTAGTCATTAGAGTAAGTAAATGATTAAATTCTGAGGAACGCGCGAACTCCAAAGCAACTGTGGCATGACTTTTTAAAACGTGGCAAAATATGAA
>NC_090735.1:119450216-119452716 GCF_036898095.1 Palaemon carinicauda | reverse complement strand
AGGGAAGAAAACGAGCTAACTTCTATTTCACAAATTATTTCTAATAGGATTTAAAAACGACAGCATCCTATTTACACGAAGCTTCACTTCTGATGAAAAGCATAACGAGCTTCTCACCTCTCCCTCTTCCTCATCCCCTACCCCCTCGCACATCACACTCTGTCTCTCTCTTCTATTATTCACAGGATATCAATAGAATCTTATTTATTTCTTCCGGGTTCAAAACAACCTTAATTGGACCGAACTTTGTTGGTATTTCTGCCGACAGCAAATCAGAAGCTGACTCACGAGATGATTTAAAGTATGTAAACATGATGCTGCCCTCACGAAGTTTAATTGCCGTTTGATGGTGGTTATATTAAATGTTATATTGTTAGCAAATACGTCTTTTTATCGTCTTCTAATGATAATTAATTTATTAATGGTTATGTGAAATGTTGGTGGAGCTAACACCAAATTCAGGAGATTTCTTGGCCTTTGCCGCATCAAGCAAAACAAGTTTTTGTATTTACGATTGATAACGTTAAGTATGTTGCTCATATTTCATTGCTTTAAAATGATGGCTAAAGGGGGTAATTCGTTAATACCGATATTTATTACTATATGTAATAAAGTTAAGTTTAACGTTCATAGAGAAGTGTTTTTTTTTTTTTTTTTTTTTTTAAGATTCAAGCTGCCCTGAATGAAAGGTGTACCCGAAGGTTAGAGCGAATCTAGAATAAGATTTGGAACAAAGCTGTATCTCCAAATGTAACGAAAATGCTGTTAAAATCAACCCTTAATCAGATAATGAACTACATTGCACTTTTAGGGAACTATGACCCACTTTCCAAACTTTGCCTGATGATTAAGACCATATCCGAGATCAGATTCATTCATCTTAATCATCTTTCTTTCAGGTAATGACTTGCATCGTGATGTTGGGGAATTAAGACTCAATGTCAAATAACTTTTGATGATTAACTCGAATCCAAACTCTATTTCGTGAAGCATAACCAATGGAAATTCGATTCACACTTACAGCAAGAGTGGCTGAGAATGATTAATTGGTTTCTATTAATCTTGCCTTTAAACAGCATATGTTATTGGGAATTTAACGTGCAAATCCGAACTGGAATTCATAAGTTAATTACATGATACACGGTTCGTAATCCTTCTTTTAAAAGAATAGATATATAACTAAAGATAAATATGTAAACGATCAGAGTTACAGCTTTTTTTTGAAGAGAAGAAAACGAGGATAACATTCAATCATTCATGAATTATGAGTAAGAGAATAGGGAAGATAAGTTTTGAAGCATAGCTTGGTTCTTACTGCATTGTCGTATATTCGTATGATTAATGTTTTCAAAGTCAAGGATAATTTAAAATAAATTGCCATGGATGTTCCACCCTATAATTGAGAAATACATACATACATATATTCACGTGTAAATCCATATTTTTGCATATATACAATACGTAGACTCAGGCACACACACATACACACACACACACACACACACACACACACACATATATATATATATATATATATATATATATATATATATATATATATATATATATATATATATATATATATATACATACATACATACATACACACACACGCGCACACACACACACACTATATATATATATATATATATATATATATATATATATATATATATATATATATATATATATATATATATATATATATATATATATATATATATATACTGCATATATTGCTTATGCATGTGAGTGTTTCGTGCTTACTAAGATACAGAGGGAGCCACAAAAAACTAACAGATTATAAGTTAAGCTTAACATCTGGTCAAAAGTGATTTGTCAATTCTAAAATATAAACATAAATATAAAAACTTTTACTGCTTTAGGAAAGTGATCGAAGAGGAGATTTAGACATATGCAGGCTAAGGTCCTCGGACTAATTCATACATTTCTCAACAAAATAAAACAAAGTAGGGAAGAAAAGCAAGTATTTTTATTAATACATAGAGAGATAAATAGACACACTACATAATTAGATTTTTTTACAGCTACAGAACTCATGCTGTAACCACCTTTAATAAAAATCAAGAAAAGTAACATTTCAGACTTGCCGGAAAATGACATTATAAATGCTGCGAGTAATTTCATAGGGAGAATAATTTCATTTCCCTTAAAGCTGATATCATACCATCACAAAATTCAAACGCAAACAATATTGTCATAAATGTTTCGGTAATAAATGACTGTTATTTGTGCAAAATAATAAATTAATAGCCATGTTCATTGATTGTTCGAATTATTAACAACTGCATTTTTCTCATTCAACAGAATCTGGGGACAAAGACCCATGAAGGCAAGATAAAAAGCCCTTCAATGAAAATAAATTTACTTAAATTCGTAAGTCACAACTTTGAGGTTGCGGTAGGCCGTACCTCCTGGTCACAATCAATAGATCTCTCTCTCTCTCTCTCTCTCTCTCTCTCTCTCTCTCTCTCTCTCT
>NC_090735.1:119435216-119445216 GCF_036898095.1 Palaemon carinicauda | reverse complement strand
TATATATATATATATATATATATACATATATATATATATATATATATATATATATATATATATATATATATATATATATATGTATATATATATATATATAATATATATATATATATATATATATATATATATATATATATATATATATATGAATATATACAAATAAATGTAGCTATGTCTGCATGTTGGTAGGGCTCTAAGCTCTGAGTGATTTGCAACTTCGATCCACCAGTAAAATCTATTTCGTTCCTATTTAACAAAAGGTTAGTAGACTCTGGTGGGTTGCCACTGGACCATGGAACGGCAGAGAGATAAAATATAATTCCTCTGCAGGGTATATTTTCTTAGAACTAGAGCATTAACCTGCGTAAGAGCAGCCTATTTTTAAGGAGAAGGAGTATATCTATCTATCTATCTATCTATCCATCTATATATATATATATATATATATATATATATATATATATATATATATATATATATATATATATATATATATATATATATATATACTGTATATACATATAGATATATATTACGTATACACACACGTGTGTGTAAAATCCACAACATTCCACGTGTGATGTACATAAAATATGTATCATAGCCGTGGAAAGAAATATGAAAAATTTTGATTGGAGTTAGCAAGTTTCATCTTATTGGTGACATCATCTGAACAACATACACACAGACACGTCTGATGTCTTTCATTAAGACCTGACATTGGGTGAAAATATCCTTAACTGTAATAAAACATTATTATTAAAAAAAAATCTCTTCTAAAAAAAAATAATTTTTATTCAGAAGTATAAAGGAAAAATTTGGTATTTATTTTTGTTTACTTTTGCCTCCGAGAGTTCAAGTCCCACGCGGAATCATAATTGGAAATATTTAGGGTTTAAAGATTATATGATTCGAGTTACTTCTGGAAGTGCACAGCTCATCTGTTTTGCAAAACGCATAAGCACACACAGTCTGTCTCTAGGCCTGTCTCTTTCTTTTCCATGTTTGCAACAGCAGTGCATTTACTTAAAATATATTGCCTTTAAGTTAGGCTTCCCTCTAGAATGAAAAGATTTGGTAAGATTTTTTTTATTTTTGCGTTTTAATCCTGAGAACGGAGGGGAAATTTCATACACTGCATTTGTTATTATTAGAAAACAACTATACATTTTTTAATAGATGGGAAAATAAATATATCTTTAAAGACTGTAATATCTGTATATATGCACCCATTAATGGGCGGTATTCACAAAGAAAAGGATATGCTTATACTTGCAAAATATGAAGGAAATCCTTCTACCTGTATTCATAGACGTTTCAAGTAAAAGCTACTACTTTTAGAGCAAAAGCATATCCTTATAATCACATAAAAGTAAATGGTTATACATAAAGAAGACCCTTTACTTCATATAAAGACCATATGCTTCGAAAAAGCTGAGTCTGGTCAGCAGCAGACTGCAGTTCGAAGAGAAAGGTTGTTCTGTCCGATTCTCAGCACGATGGCAGATTTTGTGGATGTGAGGCATGTTAAACAATACATGCGCCGTTTACCCATGCTTGATCGTGGTTTCAAAATGTTATTCCGTTTTGAAGAACAAAATGTACAGTGGCTTGCGGACAGATATCTTGTCCACACCTGGAATCTCGATTAAATATCAAGGTTAAGCCATAACTTGGTGATATGCATTTTCATTTGCTTTTGCATGTATAAACAGTTGGGAGAATACGAAGGCTGCTGTATTTAGGGATATATGTATGTATGTATGTATGTATGTATATGTATGTGTGTGTATATATATATATATATATATATATATATATATATATATATATATATATATATATATATATATATATATATATATATGTGTGTGTGTGTGTGTGTGTGTGTGTGTACAGTACATGCAAATATACTGTATTCATATAATATATATATATATATATATATATATATATATATATATATATGTGTGTGTGTGTGTGTGTGTGTGTGCGTGTGTGTACAGTACATGCAAATATACTGTATTCATATAATATATAAATATATATATATATATATATATATATATATATATATATATATATATATATATATATATTTATATATATATATATATATATATATATATATATATATATATATATATATATATATATATATATATATATATATATATATACATATATATCAATATGCACAAGAACTACTAGAATTTAGCGCCAGGTTTCCCCAGCCTTCGGTTAAACATCGAATATGTTTAATTTCTGACAAAGCTTTGTTCGTTTAAGCTGGGAAAAATAAGCGTTCCAGCTTCTTATTTGCGGAATTAATACCGATCGGGAGGATTTAATTGAAATTCCAAAATCGGATTTCAATCGGGTTTGGGAAAAAGTTTTTCACATGGAAAAAAACATTTGACTTTTTATTCTTTCAATCTCGGATATTCGTTGCTGCAGTGTTTTTCATCGTTCTGAATGAATCTCTAATTTTGTAAAGATTAAATTTTCCTTTATATATAATAAACTCTCAGACAGGAACCGAGATGATAGTCCCACCTATGAGAATACAGTCAGAAATATGCACCTTACAAATAAAGATAGCGATATTCTATCGTTATCGCCTTTCCTCTTTGATTTGAGAAGCATCTATTGATTGATTGAATCTTGCCATCTCGTGTTATATTAGAGCACAATGATAGGTACTTCTATTTACATTTTTTAACTGGAGTTACGTATTCCTAGAAAGATATGGCCTTTAATATCCTGTCGAATATTTCATAATTTTCATATATCTTTTCAAAATTTATAAATAATATACAATTGCCATAAACATCCCTCAGGATCTACAAAGAAAATCTATCATGTCGGAAACTTCATACTGGACCCGATTTAACAATATAATATTTTCATTTCCTATGTTCACCTAAAAGGGACGGGACGAGGGGGCTGGGGACCCCCTCTCCTATATATAATCCTGCGAGACGTCAACAAAGAGATGGAGCTGGGGGGAGAGTGACTGCTCCCCGCACTCTAGCTTTGGGGTGTTTGAATGTGCGTGGATGTAGTACGATAGAAAGTAAAAGATGTAAGATTGTAACTATGTTTAGGAATAGAGGGATGGATGTATTGGCCTTGTGTGAGACAAAGATGAAAGGAAAGGGTGAAGTGGTGTTTGGTGAAATGTCTGGTAGAGTGTCTGAGATTGAAAGGGGAAGAGCGAGAGAGGGTGTGGCTTTATTGCTGAGTGAATGGATGACAGGTAAAGTAGTGGAATGGAAGGAGATATCATCTAGGTTAATGTGGGTAAGGGTTAGGTTGGGTAGGGAATGTTGGGCGTTTGTCAGTGTGTATGGGCCAGGTAGTGAGGAAAGTGAAGAAGAGCGGAATGAGTTCTGGAATTAATTAACTAGGTGTGTAGAAGGACTGGGTAGAAGGAATTATGTAGTTGTCATGGGTGACTTAAATGCTAGAGTGGGCGCTGGAGAGGTAGAAGGTGTCATTGGGAAGTCTGGCGTACCAGGTTAAAATGAGAGTGGTAAGAGACTGGTAGATATGTGTGTTGAACAAGAGATGGTAATAAGTGCTAGCTTTAAAAAAAATAAAAGATAAAAACAAGTATACATGGGTAGTAGTGGCAAATGGAAGAGTAGTAGAAAGGGCATTGATGGATTATGTGTTGGTAACTAAAAGAATGTTTGGAAGATTGAAAGACGTGCACGTATTTAGGGGTATGGCTAATGGTATGTCTGATCATTTTTTGGTGGAAGGAAAATTAGTTGTAGCAAAAGAGTGGGGGAATAGAGTAGGTGGATGTAAAAGGGAGCTAGTGAGGTTGAAGAGCTAATAAAACCGGGGGTAAAAAGTAGATATCGGGAAAGGTTGAAAATGGCATATGACGAAGTGAGAGGAAGAGAAACTGGTAATTTAGAGGAGGAGTGGAAGTTAGTAAAAGAAATTTTTTTGGGGATTGCAAGTGATGTGTGTGGAAAGAAGGTTGTTGGAGGCAGCATGAGGAAGGGCAGTGAATGGTGGAATGAAGGAGTGAAGGTAAAAGTGGAAGAGAAAAAGAGGGCTTTTGAAGAATGGCTGCAGAGTAATAGTATAGAGAAGTATGAAAATTTAGAGAGAAAAATGTGGAAGTAAAGCGCAAGGTACGTGAGGCAAAGAGGCAGCTTACCTGAGGTGGGGTCAGAGATTGGGTCAGTCATATGAAGAGAATAAGAAGTTTTGGAAAGAAGTGAAGAGAGTAAGGAAGGCTGGCTCAAGAATTGAAGAGACAGTGAAAGATGGAAATGGAAGGTTGTTAAAAGGAGAGGAGGCAAGGAAAAGGTGGGCGGAATATTTTGAAACTTTACTGAATGTTGAGGATAATAGGGAGGCAGATATAATTGCTGTTGCAGGTGTTGAGGAGCCGGGTGATGGGAGATGAGAATGAGAGAGAGATTACAATAGAGGAAGTGAGGAGAGTACTAGATGAAACGAGAGTAGGAAAAGCGTCTGGTATGGATGGTGTGAAAGCTGAGATGTTGAAGGAAGGGGGTGTGACTGTACTTGAATGGTTGGTGAGATTGTTTAATGTGTGTTTTGTGTTGTCAATAGTACCAGTAGATTGGGTTTGTGCATGTATTGTACCATTATATAAGGGTAAGGGAGATGTGCATGAGTGTTGTAATTCAAGAGGTATTAGTTTGTTGAGTGTAGTTGGAAAAGTGTATGGTAGAGTAATGATTAATAGGATTAAGGATAAAACAGAGAATGCAGTCTTAGAAGTAAAGGAAGGTTTTAGAAGAGGTAGGGGTTGTATGAATCAGATTTTTACAGTTAGGCAGATATGCGAGAAATATTTAGCAAAAGGTAAGGAGGTGTATGTTGTGTTTATGGATCTGGAGAAAGCGTATGATAGAGTTGATAGGGAAGCAATGTGGAATGTGATGAGGTTATATGGAGTTGGTGGAAGGTTGTTGCAAGCAGTGAAAAGTTTCTACAAAGGTAGTAAAGCATGTGTTAGAATAGGAAATGAAGTGAGTGATTGGTTTCCGGTGAGAGTGGGGCTGAGACTGGGATGTGTGATGTCGCCGTGGTTGTTTAACTTGTATATTGATGGAGTGGTGAGAGAGACGAATACTCGAGTGCTTGGACGAGGATTAAAACTGGTAGACGAGAATGACCATGAATGGGAGGTAAATCAGTTGTTGTTTGCGGATGATACTGTACTGGTTGCAGCCACAGAAGAGAAACTTGACCGACTAGTGACAGAATTTTGAAGGGTGTGTGAGAGAAGGAAGTTGAGAGTTAATGTGGGTAAGAGTAAGGTTATGAGATGTACGAGAAGGGAAGGTGGTGCAAGGTTAAATGTCATGTTGAATGGAGAGTTACTTGAGGAGGTGGAACAGTTTAAGTACTTGGGGTCTGTTGTTGCAGCAAATGGTGGAGTGGAAGCAGATGTATGTCATAGAGTGAATGAAGGTTGCAAAGTGTTGGGGGCAGTTAAGGGAGTAGTAAGAAATAGAGGGTTGGGCATGAATGTAAAGAGAGTTCTATATGAGAAAGTGATTGTACCAACTGTGATGTATGGATCAGAGTTATGGGGAATGAAAGTGATGGAGAGACAGAAATTGAATGTGTTTGAGATGAAGTGTCTAAGGAGTATGGCTGGTGTATCTCGAGTAAATAGGGTTAGGAACGAAGTGGTGAGGGTGAGAACGGGTATAAGAAATGAGTTGGCAGTTAGAGTGGATATGAATGTGTTGAGGTGGTTTGGCCATATTGAGAGAATGGAAAATGGCTGTCTGCTAAAGAAGGTCATGAATGCAAGAGTTGAGGAGAGAAGTACAAGAGGAAAGCCAAGGTTTGGGTGGCTGGATGGAGTGAAGAAAGCTCTGGGTGATAGGAGGATAGATTTGAGAGAGGCAAGAGAGCGTGCTAGAAATAGGAATGAATGGCGAGCGATTGTGACGCAGTTCTGGTAGGCCCTGCTGCTTCCTCTGGTGCCTTAGATGACCGCGGAGGTAGCAGCAATAGGGGATTCAGCATTTTGAAGCTTCATCTGTGGTGGATAACGGGGGGAGGGTCGGCTGTGGCACCCTAGCAGTACCAGCTGAACTCGGTTGAGTCCCTTGTCAGGCTGGGAGGAACGTAGAGAGTAGAGGTCCCCTTTTTCTTTTGTTTCATTTGTTGATGTTGGGGGAAGTGCCTTGGTATATGTATGTATGTATGATGTTCACCTGATCATCCACAAATATACATAGAGTTCACCTTGAGGCAATTACAAAAATCAAATAGATCACATAGTTATTAATAAAGAGAGAAGGAGGACACCCGAGAAATGTAAGAAGCTATAGAGGTGCAGATATTGGTAGAGATTATCAGGTCATTGCCACACTGTAATTAAAACTGAAAGCACCCAACAAAAATGTAAATAGAATACTTAGATTTGATATATATAAGCTTCTAGAAGATGGGCACAATTGAATATAGGAATTTATTTGGAGTCTTAAAGACTTCAAGAGACGAAGAGCAGACAATTAATGAAGAATTATGTGATATTAAGAACATATATCAGTCAGTTGGTAGTGAAGTTTTTGACAAGCAGTTACAAGGGGAAAATCATGGATATCATATGATAATTGGGCTACTATAAAAAGGAGATAAAGACAGAAATTGATTGTTGAACGTTTTCGAGGAATTAATGAAATTTACAAGGTAGAGCAGGCCAAGTATTCCAGTATTGATAGTGAGGTCAAAAGAAAAGCCAAGAATGACTGGACATAGCTATGAATTCAGGGAGTGACTATGGTGTAAGAATTTCTCAAAAAATTATCAATAAAATCTCTACAGGGGCAAAGAAAAAGAAGCATATACCTATCAAAAAGAGAGATGGGTCTTTCATAACGAAGATGAAGAAAGGCAACGTTAGATGGAACACTTTAGTGAGGTCATGAATAGGAGATACGAAGGGAATAATTTAACTGATATACCTGAAGCTAAGGAAGGCCTCCATGAATGAATTCAGTGTGTTTGAAGTCGAAGCCACCATTAAAAAACTATAGATGAAAAGCCCCTGGATATGATGGAATAACTGAGATGATTTGGGCCGAAAATGGAGTAACTCCCAGAATGCTTACAAGGTTATATTATAGAATATCGCGTGAGAAGAGGTAAAAACCTGACGAATGAAACTAGGAGTGTTGGTGAAAAAAAAAAAAAAAAAAAAAAAAAAAAAATCCTGACTGGTTGCAATAATTACAGAGGCATCGCACTTACGTCAGTTGTCATGAAATATATAGTGTGCCCTTTATAAAGAGACTAAAGATTGATGAAAAGCCAAGAGATGAACAAGCAGGATTTAAAAAAGGTAAAAGTTGTTTTGCCCAATTTTTCGTTCTAAGACGTGGTTTAGTAATGTGTGGAATATAGAAATGCACTTTTGATGGCCCTTGTGGACTATGAAAAAGCCTTTGATAGTGTGCAATGGCCAATTTTGTGGAGTCCTGCGTTATTAAATATGTAAATTTTATTAAGTCTGTTTCATGAGCATAGCAAATGCAAAGTTAATGTTAGTGGGAGTCTATCAAATAATTTTCCAGTGAACAGTTGAGTACTCCAAGGGAATGTGTTGTCACCTATGTTGTTTATCCTCCTCATGGATTTTGCAATGTGTAGGACAGTTGGAATGTTGGAGAAGGATTGGACTGGATTGGGTAACAGATATTAGCTGACCTAGAGTATGCTGATGACACTGTCCTTATGAACAAAACACCATAGGACTTGAAAAGGCTTGCTTACCAGAATGCATGAAATATCACATGAGGTTGTGCTCAAGATAAACAGAAGAATGACAGAGATGATGAGAATGGAATATGCAATGGAAGATGAAATTCATTGGAAGGAGAAAGGATTAATAGGGGGGGGGGGGCCTTTAAATATTTAGGTACTATGATCTCTAATACAGGATCTTTAGAATTGGAGTTTAATGAAAGAATGAAAAGGCAAATCAGACAATGGCTAGGTTAAGTAAAACTTTGAAATTGGAATTGCTTGAAATTACATATAAAAATCATGCTATATGTTAGGTTAGTGAGATCGGTGTTACTTTTTGATCATGAGTCATGGTATGACAGTGAAACAATATCCAACAGATTTTGTAGATATGAGAACAAAGCCCTCAGAAGAATCTTGGAAGTTAAATGGCTGGAGAGGATTAGAAACAAAACTATAAGAGAGATTAGTCGAGCGCCATATGTGGATAAGATCATGGGGAGCTGTAAAATGGAGATGGTTTGGGCATGCTCTTCGCACTCCCAAAGAGAGATTAGTTCACCAAATTTTCAACTGGGTTCCACAAGGCACTAGAAGAGTTGGAAGACCCAGGTCCTACATGGCTGATGACTATGAAGCGTGAAGTAGATGATGAGAGGAGAAGTATTAATTTAAAAATTAAAGATAGAGACGACAGGCGAATTATAACCGAGCCCCTTTGTGTCAATCTGCGTAGGAGGAGATGATGATGATGATGATGATGACCTTCACTTAGATGTTTTTAGAACAAGCATACTTGAGACTCCTTGGATTATATTTCTGCGTTATTATTTATGCATTGGTCGAAGTAATTTTTCCGAGACGATGAGAAATTACATTTCAAGATATTTGATGAGATGAATTCTTTCTTTACGGCTATGATGAATAAACTTTTCATTTTAGAATTGATTATGGTCTTACATACTATATTTTCATAATATCTTATGAGAAAAATAAAACAAATTCTGAGATACTTTATTTTTTTCTTAATAATATATTTTACATTTAGACTACTTTTAAACTAGAGCTTCAAATCATGAGTTATATGTGGAAAGCCATTCCGGTTTCAGGTTACGTTTGAACACCATACTATTTTAGTTCAAATATACTGTCACGTTTGCATACATGCATATTTACAGATAGAATATCGAATAACGTTATTTTATCAATAGCAAGGCATTTGTCATAATACTTGTGAACATGCACAGGGACATACACACCTACATACACGCATACTCACGCACACAAATAGATGCATTTATGAATGAATTACCACATGTATACAATCACACCTAATAAACTTCATCTCCATGAAGCATAAAATGGCAATGAATGTTTGAAGTGAATATTTCCACTGAACATCAAACCTCCCACCCATCTCATTTCTCTCAAAACTTCAAAGGAGACACGCAATAAGGATTCGATGTAAATAAGTCAAAAAAAAGAAAAAAAAAAAAAATGCAGATAACCAGCACTTGTCAATTATTCTAAAAAATGCATACTGCCACGTATAAATGAATGTTTAATTTTACATTTTTATATACAGCATGTATACAAACTTGTATTTTGATTTTCATACACATTCAGGGCGCTCCTGTTTACATGCGCATATAGAAAATCATACTTGTGGAAGAGGCGATGCTATTTACTATCGTTACCAGGGGAATGGATGTCATCACAAAGAGAGAGGAGGAGAGAGAGAGAGAGAGAGAGAGAGAGGAGAGAGAGAGAGAGACAGGAGAGAGAGAGAGAGGAGAGAGAGAGAGAGGAGAGAGAGACGAGAGAGAGAAGAGAGAGAGGAGAATATCATATCCATCGAAGAGTAACGCTATTGAACTAGAGACTAGACCCTTTATACAATTTCTGAGTGAAGGGTTCGGGGGGGGGGGGGGGGGGGGGGGTCTCACGTCAGCGGGGTGACCGGGGCCACATTAAAGGTGGAAATTCATCTCCAAAAACAATTCCAACCGCAAGAGATCGCGACTACCGAAGATATCTTTGCTTGGTCTTTGCTTGAGCAGATCCTTGCTACGAGAGTAATTAAGAGCAATTGATAAGAACAAGGGAAGATGGGGAACAAAGCAATTGCTTGATACAAGAAGGAAAATAGAAAAAGTTCGCTGGTACTATAGTGCGACCAAAAAAAAAAAAAAAAAAAACATTTCTAAAAGTATAGAGAAAGATGTAAATACAGGATTAG
>NC_090735.1:119396053-119401053 GCF_036898095.1 Palaemon carinicauda | reverse complement strand
CTTAGATAGAATCCATTTTATTGCATTATGAAAGCTAAATACTAGGATGACCAACGCCAGTATTTAATCTGCAATAGTAAGACTATAAATGTGCATTTTTTTTTTTACTTTTTGAAGTGTTAAGTGTAATTTCTTGATATCTTTTAGTAAGCTGTCAAAAGGGTTGAGGATCCTGGATACCCTTTATCTGCTTCGAGAGGAATAAAACCCGAGAAAGCAACGCGTTTGCGTCCTATTCTCATGGCGGCAGACTGATCCCAGCCCAGTACCCAGAGTTTAAACTGATCACTGGGGAGGTTACTGCTGTGGTTAGGCACCATAGTGGGAGGGGTTGGGCTTGCCAGACTCACGTTCTGGAGAGCATCTATTCCGATGAAACTGGAACTGAAACCATACACCTGTAATCTTTAATCTTTATGGAAAATGCATTCAATAGCTACCATATATACTATGGTTCAGATTAATAACCTGGTGTGAACCCTTGGTTTCTGTACTCGAACAATGGCCCAAACCACTATCGCTAGAAACAATATTACATCAGAACATTAGATCAGAGAAAATATCCAAGTAAAATCAATTAACATATTACGTATCTTCAATTTCTATAACAATTGACAAACGATTTGGTGATAATTATCAAAGTTTACGCGATTTTGTTTCTTTTTTGAAACTTGGGAATTATTATTATTATTATTATTATTATTATTATTATTATTATTATTATTATTATTAGTTAAGCTACAGCTCTATTTGGAAAGGTAGGATGCTATAAGCCCTAGGGCTCCAATAGGGAAAGTAGCCCAGTGAGGTAAGGGAATAAGAAGATAATCTATACAATAAATAAAAAGAATAAGATATTATGAGATCAGGAACATCGTTAAAATATATTTGTCATATATAAACCTTGAACAGACTTACGTTTAACCTGCTTAACATAAAAAACATTTACATGAAGTTTGAATTTCCGAAGTTCCGCCGATTCAACTGCCAGATTAGGAAGATCATTCCACAATCTGGCCATAAGTGGAATAACAACTCAGAATACTGTGCAGTATTTTGCCTTATGATGGAGCAGCTATGCCTTTTAAAATTAACTGTATACGCGTAGGATGGTACATTCTGGAAAGATCTGAATGTAATGGATGGTCAGGAATTATGAAAAATCCTATGAAATATGTATAAAAGAACTAATTGAACGACAGTGCCAGAGATCAATAGGTAGATCAGGAATAAGAAATCAAATAGACCACACGTTCTACAAATTATAGTGAAAGAAAGCAGTGAAGAACAGACAGGAGATCAATACTCGAAACAATGTAGAAGGAAAGAATGAAAACATTTATTCAGAATACACGGATCACCAAGAATCTTAAGACTCTCTCAATATGTGATTTTTTTTTTGTGCAATTAAAGAAGACAGACCTAATGTATTCCTCAAAAGTAAATTTGTTGTCGAGAATCACACATTGAATCTTAAAGGGGCTGTGTATGGTTAAAGAGACATTATCAATGCACATATCTGGATGTTGAGGAGCCACTGTCCTCGACTTACAGTCCCACGTAAGAATTTTGTTAGGTTCAACTACAGTACATACCCCATAATTTTCACTATGAACTAATTCTAGTTGGATCTCTATAAAGGGATTCAGTAATCTTGGGCCAACATCCAGGAGATGGAATTCAAACAAGGAGAGTAGCATCATCTGCATATGCAACGAGTTTGTTTTCAAGGCCAATACACATATGAGTATGCGGTATAAGTAATGGGCCGATAATACTGCCCTCAGGAACACCAGCTATTGAACTCCTAGATAACACTACCCTGAAGAACACCATGTATTACATTCCTAGATAACACTACCCTGAGGAACACCATATATTACATTACTAGATAACACTACCCTGATAAACACCATATATCACATTCCTATACTCACTCATTCTTACACACTCACTCTAATAATGGATATGGTGAAATGTTTTTGGCTGATTTCCTTATATTAGATGATAAGATAGTTTAAATATAATTTAGCTATTTCTAGTTGTTAACGATATTAATATATTTTAAAATTTCTAATATCTCTTATTTATAGTTTCTGTTTTCCCAGTTAGGGGTTTAGCTTGATTAGTAATAATAACTAACTAAAATTCTATTAAAGAATATGCAAAAGCTATCTAACCAACTAACTAAACTGCTTATAAGCCATAGCAATATATAATTGCTTACGTTAACACCAATCAAGCTGAATATCCTATAAACTGTAAATTTACTGTTTACTTAAAATTTTAAATTACGTGGCTGGTTATCGCCATAACACCTATTTGTAATTAATTGATAATTAGTTTTCTTAAGACAAAACCGACAATGTTTAACATATTAGATTGAATTTACTTATAATATGGCTGATAAGTATTTACTCCAACGAAGATTTGATGAAGCAAATGAACATTAATTATGGTCACCCCATTAACAAATATTTCGCAATTAATATTAAAAAAGACGACTGACAATGTTTAATATATTCACCGACTGGAACTAAATAAATGGTTATGATAGCTATTCACTTTCTTGAAAAAGGTATTAATAACCAAATACTTTTTTACTTACCTTGTTTATTTCTAAGAATAAAAATCTCAATATTCAACACACTGCATAGAAATCTCTAATCCTAATTCATTATCTCTAAGATGTATTTGTTGAATAAAGTGTTCTTTATTTAAGAAAGGGTCGTCCACTTACCTTGCATATTGTATTATTTATGTGGTCGGAGTGGAAGATGATGGATGTGATGAGACAAATAAACATTCCCACGACAGGCAGCGCCAACAAGATCTGACTCATGAGACGCCATTGCATTGTAAAGAGGACCCGCGTAACACGCAGCTCCGGATCGACTGGTGCCGGCATTGCTGCTGCTGCTGCTGCTGTTGCTGCTGCTGGCGACGTTGGCGAAGTTGAGGACGACGATGGCATCCTGGTGGTTCTGGGTCGGGGGAGGAGCAACTCCTACCAGTCCCCTATATCAAGATCACAAACTTTATTTTTTTGTGTTGGGGTGGACCCTTTAACGTGAGGGGGATTTAAGAGTGCCGGTGTGGCTCCCTGGCTCGTCACCGATCCATGGCTTAATCTCCCGGTACCGACAGTTTGCATCAGAAGTAAACAAACGCTTCTTCTTCTTTTGTAGAATCTCAAAAGAAAAAGGCGGGTCACAGACTTAACTAATACTACGCTTAACGATAGATCTTACACTTTGGATTGTCACACATTACATTGAATGATTCATTCATTTATCAATTAACTTACTTTTTCTTTTATACATCAAATAACTTCGATTTCACGGAAAAAACCATCGCAATCTAATACCGCCAGTTATTTCCACATCACTCCGAATGGCATCTGGTTAGAGCAAAATGTTCACTGGTTCTAAAGAATTTCCTCTTCCAAATTTTCATCCGGTAATGGAGATTCCCTTTGATTTCACAGCACTCGCTCTACTTTGTATTAACTCCTGGTTATTTCCAGACCACAAACAAATCTTAATTTGTCAATAGAATGTAAGTGAAGACGACTAAATGAAACATTTCTTCACATATTTTATATCTAAAGACATTAAACATTTCAACCTTCAAGAAAACAAGGAGTAGAAACTAGGAATCACATTGTTTTTTTAAAAAACTAAATATATATATTCATATATATTCATAGATTTTTATACTTGAGTAGCAGGTAATCCTCTGGGAGCTTATCTTTGTAGAGTAAAAAGTCACTGAAATCTATCTGTCTGAAAATATCCAACTCAGCACTACACTAATCGCATCAAATTCTGAAAGAGGAAAAATATTCTGATTATCAAAAATCAAACATTAGTAGAACATGACATCATGAATTTGTAACACCATCGCTTATGTAAATTAAAAGCATAATAAAAAGCAAAACAAAATAAATATTCTTATCCATAAATTTTACTCAAGGATTTATTTCTTGCTTTTATCTTGCTATTCATTTCATAAAAGTATGACAACTCTGGTGTAAATATACATCTATTTAATTTCTTTTATTTGCGTATATGTTCTTAGTATACTTTTGTGAGCTGAATAAAAAGGCATAAAAGCTATACGGAAATAAGTAAAAGGCTTTACAATTAAGTCGTCCGGCACAGTCGTTTTGAACAAGTTCATGTGTGTTGTTGCTTGCAATTCTCTCACTATTTCGTCTTTAAAAGCCGAAATGACCTTTGCAGTTAGTGTTCAGCGATTTGGATAATACTCAACCGTTCTCTCTCTCTCTCTCTCTCTCTCTCTCTCTCTCTCTCTCTCTCTCTCCCCTTTTGTAAACTTTTCATGCAAAAAAAAAATCTGGCCACTATTTCTTTTTAAGGTTTAACTATACGTTTAAATATCTTTCAAGGAATACAAATGTGCTAGATAGAGATGAAATTAATGTATGTGGCAATTTTATGAAAGAAAGAAAATAATAAAACAATGCTTTAAAAGGAAATATTGCCTAGAGCTATAAAGAGTAAGATGATAAAACCCTGTTTTTTTCTCAAGAGGAAATTCTCTCTGAGGAGAACAAAATGTAAACAAATAAATAATATTGCAGTAATCTTTCATGGAGACAGAAGGTAGACGTTTGGAATGTTATAGATGAATTGGAGCAAATTTAAGTTAAACTAAGAGGAAAATATAAGCCACTCGATCACAGAAATCAATTGAAGGAGCCGTTGCAAAAGACAATGCATTCTCAATATCTGAACTGAATTAAGTTGGCGTTCTTCCATTTATACACCAATAATAAAAAAAAAATCAATTGATCACTAATAAAAAAGAAAAGTTTAATCGTTATTCTATAAAAGGCACAGTTAGCCTCTTGTTAATTATTTTGTTTATTTAACCTGCACATTGCACTTATATAATTCTGAAAACAAACGCACTTAATCTTTTAGGGACAATTAAGGCTTTTCTTCTCAGGCCTAATTGTTTCTATCAGAAGAGAG